>NC_091194.1:12081953-12179453 GCF_040958095.1 Procambarus clarkii
ACTTTTCAACACTGGTGGGACGCGAACAAGGGGACACAGGTGGAAGCTGAGTACCCAAATGAGCCACAGAGACGTTAGAAAGAACTTTTTCAGTGTCAGAGTAGTTAGCAAATGGAATGCATTAGGAAGTGATGTGGTGGAGGCTGACTCCATTCACAGTTTCAAATATAGATATGATAGAGCCCAACAGGCTCAGGAATCTGTACACCAGTTGATTGACGGTTGAGAGGCGGGACCAAAGAGCCAGAGCTCAACCCCCGCAAGCACAATTAGGTAAGTACAATTAGGTAAGTACACACACACACGACAGGGAAGATTTCCTGAGACCTGGCACTTCAAGAACAAGAGGTCATAGATTTAAACTAGCTAAACACAGATGCCGAAGAAATATAAGAAAATTCACCTTCGCAAATAGAGTGGTAGACGGTTGGAACAAGTTAAGTGAGAAGGTGGTGGAGGCCAAGACCGTCAGTAGTTTCAAAGCGTTATATGATAAAGAGTGCTGGGAAGACGGGACACCACGAGCGTAGCTCTCATCCTGTAACTACACTTAGGTAATTACACACACACACACACACACACACACACACACACACATGGAGAACGGCCAATCCTGCAGTATGCGGCCCCAGCATACCCGTACCTTGTCAAGCACAAGACGAAACTGGAAAAAGTTAACAGATATGGCATTAGGCCATACTAAGAGGTATGAGTTTCGAGGAAAGGCTCCGTAAAATGCACCTCACGTCGCTGGAAAACAGAAGAGGATGCGGAGACATTATCACCACATACAAAATTCTCAGAGGAATTGATTGGGTAGACAAGGACGGATTATTTAACACGGGTGGTACACGCACAAGGGGACACAGGTGGAAACTTAGTACCCAAATGAACCACAGAGACATTAGAAAGAACGTTTGCAGTGTCAGAGTAGTTAGTAAATGGAATACATTAGACAGTGATGTGGTGGAGGCTGACTCCATACACAGTTTCAAATGTAGATTTGATAAGAGCCCAGTAGGCCCAGGAATCTGTACACCAGTAGATTGACTGTTGAGAGGCGGGACCAAAGAGGCAAAGCTCAACTCCCGCAAACACAATCCCCGTGTGTGTGTACTCACCTAGTTGTACTTATCTAGTTGCGTTTGCGGGGTTGAACTTTGGCTCTTTGGTCCCGCCTCTCAACCGTCAATCAACTGGTGTACAGATTCCTGGGCCTACTGGGCTCTTATCAAATCAACATTTGAAACTGTGTATGGAGTCAGCCTCCACCACATCACTGCCTAATGCATTCCATTTGTTAATTACTCCGACTCTGAAAAAATTCTTTCCAATATCTCTGTGCCTCATCTGGGTACTAAGTTTCCACCTGTGTCCCCTTGTTCGTGTTCCACCCGTGCTAAAGTGTTTGTCTTTGTCCACCCTGTCAGTTCCCCTGTGAATTTTGTAGGTGGTTATCATGTCTCCCTTTCCTCGTAGCTCATACCTCTCAGTTCCAGGACGAGTCTGGTGGCATACCTCTGAATCTTCTCTAGCTTTGTCTTGTGTTTGACTAGGTATGAACTCCATGATGAAGCTGCATACTTCAGGATTGGTCTGACATAAGTGGTGTGTGTGTGTGTGTGTGTGTGTGTGTGTGTGTGTGTGTGTGTGTGTGTGTGTGTGTGTGTGTGTGTGTGTGTGTGTGTCTGTTTGTCTATGTACTCACCTAGTTGAGCACAAAGACACACACACACACACCACACATACACACACACACACACACACACACACACACACACACACACACACACACACACACACACACACACACACACACACACACACACAGTTACAACGGTCATGACGCGCGCGCACACACGCGCACGGATGTGTGTGTGTGTGTACTCAACTAGGTGAGTACACACACACACACACACACATCCGTGCGCGTGTGTGCGCGCGCGTCATGACTGTTGTAACACCACAACCTCCCTGTCATCAACTCGACAGAGTGCAAATAAACAATCATTTCAAGAATTGCATTGGAGACCGGCTCATCTAATGCCCTTTTTTACAAATTCCATTTCCCATTTGACATGGATCACTCAGCCATCCGAAATGATCTAGCTCTCCCGGGCACCTAATAAGGAGTTTCCGGATTATTTTCCCCTCTAGGAGACACCCTGAAGTGATAATTATAGTGGGAGAATTATTACTGGCGATTATATGAGTTTTTCGACGAAGCGGCCTGAGGCATCACATCCCCTGTGTTGAAGCTTCCGTATAAGGCAGGGACCGTCAAGCGAGCATTTCTTTGCCCCACGGAAGCTCTTGTTGCCGAGATGAGCGGATAAAACCCACTGATTGCCAGGAAGGTAATAGGTGGAGATTACAGTGACCGTGTATGGATATATGCAATCATTGAGGACGCTGATAGGTGCTAGACGGGATTATTTCAGACCCCGTGGGAGTCAAGAGAGACAGTGACTGTGGTGAATTGGTAGACTGACTGATTTAATTATCTGTATACTCCTGTGTATGTATGAACTACTACTTGTATATGTGCGTGCGGACTCACCTAGTTGTGTTTGCGAGGGTTGTGCTCTGGCTCTTTGGTCCCGCCTCTCAACTGTCAATAAACTGATGTTCAGATTCTTGAGCTTAATGGGCTCTATCAAATTTACATTTGAAACTGTGTATGGAGTCAGCCTCCACCACATCACTGCTTTAATGCATTCCATTTGTTAACTACTCTGACACTGAAAAAATTATTTCTAACGTCTCTGTGACTCATCTGAGTACTACGTTTCCACCTGTGTCCCCTTGTTCGTGTCCCACCCGTGCTAAATAGTTTGTCTTTGTCCACCCTGTCAATTCCCCTGTGAATTTTGTAGGTGGATATCATGTCTTCCCTTACTCTTCTGTTTTCCAGGGATGTGAGGTTCAGCTCCTTTAGCCTTTCCTTGTAACTCATACCTCTCAATTCCGGGACTAGCCTGGTGGCATATCTCTGAATCTTCTCTAACGTTGTCTTGTGTTTAACTAGGTATGGGTTCCAGGCTGGAGCTGCATATACCAGGATTGGTCTTACATAAGTGGTGTACAGGGTCCTGAACGATTCCTAACACAGGTTTATAAAGGCAGTTCTTTTATTGGCCAACCTAGCATAGGCCGCTGATGATATCCTTTTGATGTGGGCCTCTGGGGACAGGTTTGGTGTGATATCAACCCCCAGATCCTTCTCTCTATATGACTCTTGCAGGATATTACCTCCCAGATGGTACCTTGTGTTCAGCCTTCTGCTCCCTTCGCCTAATTTCAGTACTTTACACTTTCCTGATGTGTGTGATGGTATCCATACAAAGGAGATTCGAAACCCTTTACTCTGTGCAGCGATTAGGTCATTTATAATTGCTAGTATGAGGTTCTTGCCGTCGATCTTCCAGCAGAAGTTTACGATTGCTTGAAGAGCAGCGGATTATGAATCAAAAAATATTATTCCTCCATCTATTATGTTTATTAACACATTTAGGCACATCTGCATTTGTGCAGCTGCCTTAGACTATATGAAGGGGACTACAGTGTGTCAAAAAAAGCTAACTAGGTGATGCTAAAAAATACACTTTTTTAGCATCACCTTTGTACAAACATCACAAACTGTACACTTTTTTTTTTTATTTGTTATTTTTAACAGCAACATTGATAAAGTCTACGGATATGAGCATGCATGTTTGAATAAGCAGATTTGATGCTAACATATCAGTGCCTGTGGGGAAGTAAGGTTTAAATTATTGTCTCGCTTTTATTTTGATTAATCTAAATGTTTTGTTTTATTATTTGCGAGTTTGCTATATTTTTAAATTAAAAAATGTCACTGTTTTAATTGGCAGTGATGGAGTGTATGTCGAGTTGTGTATGAGGGAATGTTCCTTAGGAAAGTTGATTTCCCGCGCGGTTTGTGTAGGTGCCACCTTCCCCCCCCCCCGTCTCTCTCACAACACTTCCTTCTGGGAGCGGACGGTGTGTGTTCACCTAGTTGTGCTTACGGGGGTTGAGCTCTGCTCTTTCGGCCCGCCTCTCAACTCTCAATCAATCAACTGTTACTAACTACTAACTTTTTTTCCACACACACATTCCCAGGAAGCAGCCTGTAACAGCTGTCTAACTCCCAGGTACCTATTTACTGCTAGGTAACAGAGGCATCAGGGTGACAGAAACTGCCCATTTTTTTCTAGCTTGCGCCGGTAATCAACCCCGGGCCACAGGATTACGTGTGTGTGTGTGTGTGTGTGTGTGTGTGTGTGTGTGTGTGTGTATATGTGTGTGTACTCACCTATTTGTGATTGCGGCGGTTGAGCTCTGGCTCTTTGGTCCCGCCTCTCAACTGTCAATCAATTGGTGTACAGATTCCTGAGCCTACTGGGCTCTATCAAATCTACACTTGAAACTGTGTATGGAGTCAGCCTTCACCACATCACTTTAATGCATTCCATTTGTCAACCACTCTGACACTAAAAAAAGGTCTTTCTAATATCTCTGTGGCTCATTTGGATACTCAATTTCCACCTGTGTCCCCTTGTGCGTGTGCTCCTTGTGTTAAATAGCCTGTCCTATGTGTCTTGTAAATAGCATGTGTGTGTGTGTGTGTGTGTGTGTGTGTGTGTGTGTGTGTGTGTGTGTGTGTGTGTGTGTGTGTGTGTGAGTGAGTGTGTGTAATTACCTAAGTGTAATTATAGACTGAGAGCTACGCTTTTGGTGTCCAGTCTTCCAGTATTATTTGTCTTATAACACTTTGAAACTACTGACGGTTTTGGCCTCCACCACCTTCTCATTTAACTTGTTCCAACCGTCTACCACTTGGTTTACAAAAGAACTTTCTAATATTTTTAGGCACCTTTGTTTACTTAGCTTGAGTCTGTGACCTCTTTTTCTTGAGGCTGCAGCTTCCAGAACTTCCTCTTTGTCAATTTGGTCTGTTATAAATAAATAATAAAAATAACAATATATAAATAATAATGTTATAAATAAATAATAAAAAATAATAAAATAGTGTGTTTGTACTCACCTAGTTGTGCTTACGGGGGTTGAGCTCCGGCTCTTTGGTCCCGCTTCTCAACTGCCAATCAACTGGTGTACAGATTCCTGAGTTCATATCTTCATATCATATCTACATCTGAAACTGTGTATGGAGTTAGCCTCCACCACATCACTGCCTAATGCATTCCATCTGATAACCACTCTGACACTAAAAACGTTCTTCCTAATATCTCTGTGGCTCATTTGGGTACTCAGTTTCCACCTGTGTCTCCTAGTGCATGTGTCTCCTAGTGCATGTGTCTCCTGTGTCAAATAAACTGTCTTTTTCACAGGGCAAAACGTGTGCGTGTGAGTGTGTGTTTGTATTCATTATTATCTTCAGAAACATCAGTTTCAGATCTGTCTGTCTCTCTGTCCATTGAACTCTGTCCCAGAAACCACGGATTTTGACCTCGACTTTATTCCTGCAGAGAACGAAATCGCGGAACTGGGAGGAATCTTTGTCACCCGGCCGCCCCTGGGGTTCCCCGCGACTCCCGCCCCAGTCACCGCCGCCAGCCTGGACAACACTTCGACTTCACCTTCCACCGCGTTGCCCATCCTCATCTTGCAGGCCTCAACGACACGACCATCGAACTCAACGGCACCCACCCGGGAGTCTTCAATGATGACTCCTGCAGGAAGAGGCGCAGAGACCAAGCACAATACCACTATGCTACCCAGCGGTAACCCTCCTTCCTCCGCAGGCAGTTGGCCCGAAGGGCCATCACATGCCACGTCGACGCCTTCGTCCGATCATGATTCAAGACCTTGTCGAAGAAAGCACAGAAGACGAAAGGAAGGTCGAAGGCACCGGAAAGAGAGGAAGAACAGAAAAGGTGATAATGGAGGTCGCAGAAGAAACGGAAAGAAAGCAAACCGAAAGAAGGAAGAAAGAATAGTGGGAAGAGAAGGCAACGCACAGGGCCACATTAACCATAAATCCCGCAGAAGGGGCTGCAGAAGGCGGGAAAACAGTGACGACCAAGTTTCACATAAAGGAACTACACGTCAGAACAGCAGCGAGAGGGATGGGACGATCAGCCGTAATTTCTCACCCGCTGGCGAGAGTCAGCCTGCTGGAGGACACTCCACGAGAAACATTGACAAACCTTCTGATAAGTACGAGTTCCACCGAGATGGAGAGCGCGTGAGGCTCTCGCTACTGACGGAGACGAAGAAGCTAGACAGTCGACCCACTCATATTGTAGATACCAAAAAATTCCTATACAAAAATCGGCCGCAGGCTATGGTTGAGTTTAAGCTTAAAAAAACTCTCAGACTATCAAAACCGTCGCACGCCAATGGCCATAGAGTCCGCCACGGACGACCCAGACGCGAACGACTCATCAAAACGTGATTCATTAACCACTCAAAAAAAAATCATACAATGAGTCGAAACCTAAATTTAACAAAAAAAAGGTCAAAATACGTGTACGAAAAGAAAAATAAAGTTTTCAAGTATGCAATAAAGAATATCCCAAAAGTCTACGTATGCCAAAGAGGAATTGGGCGTTGATTGAGGTACGTGTAAAGATGTGGATCTTCTGTATTCAGAAGATCCATCAGAAGATGTGGATCTTCTGTATTCAGAAGATCCATCAGAAGATGTGGATCTTCTGTATTCAGAAGATCCATCAGAAGATGTGGATCTTCGGTATTCAGAGTTTAAAGTCGTCGAATATTATGTGATATTAAACAATACATTTTACTGTCAGCTTGTTGATAAACATTCCCTTAGTGACGTCACTACCTGTTGCGTCACCGTGCCAGATATTACTTAAGTATTCAGATAGGCCTTCCATGCTATAGGCTGGTGCACAGGGCAGGTTGGTGCACACGGTAGGTTGGTGCACATGCTGGTGCACAGGGCAGGTTGGTGCACATGCTGGTGCACAGGGCAGGTTGGTGCACAGGGCAGGTTGGTGCACACGGTAGGTTGGTGCACAGGGCAGGTTGGTGCACATGCTAGTGCACAGGGCAGGTTGGTGCATATGCTGGTGCACAGGGCAGGTTGGTGCACATGCTGGTGCACAGGGCAGGTTGGTGCACATGCTAGTGCACAGGGCAGGTTGGTGCACATGCTAGTGCACAGGGCAGGTTGGTGCACATGCTGGTGCACAGGGCAGGTTGGTGCACATGCTAGTGCACAATACAGGCTTATGTACAGGCAGGCATCCGTGAAGGAGTGATATAAGCTGTACTGAAATTGTAACCAATTACATAAGCAAAATAAATAGTTAATATATAAATCTGTGTTTACAATACGAGACTTCTTGTATTCGCATTATATACATATCTGGTTTCATATAGACACTGACACAAACCTACATACACACAGATATATATGTTTACGAAGACAGGCTATATGAACTTAGGGGAGACATGATTACCATATACAAAATTATCAAGGGGAATGGATAAGGTGGATATGGACAGACTCTTTAGCACGGGTGGTACTCGCACAAGGGGTCACTGAGTACCCAAATGAGCCACAGAGACATTACACAATTATTTTTTTTTTTTAGTGTCAGGGTAGTTAACAAATGGATGCCCTAGGATGTGATGTGGTGGACGCTGACTCCATACGCAGTTTTAAATGTAGATATGACAGAGCCCAGTAGGCTCAGGAATCTGTACACCTGTTGATTGACAGTTGAGAGATTGAGTAAACTGCACCTTACCACAATAGAGGATAGGAGGAGACATGATTACGACATAAGAGTCTAAGGGAATTACAAAATAGAAAAAAATTAATCATAACGATGTCCTAACAAAACTTCAGTCTGTGAATTTTTGTTAGGACTTTTAACAAAATATGTATTTGGCTCATTCAGGTACTATGTTTCCACATGTGTTCCCTTGTTCGCGTATCACCCGTGCTGAATAGTTAACCTGCTTCATACCTCCTCGATGGGGTTCTGGGAGTTCTTCTACTCCCCAAGCCCGGCCCGAGGCTAGGTTTGACTTGTGAGAGCTTGGTCCAACAGGCTGTTGCTTGGAGTGGCCCGCAGGCCACGTATCCACCACAGCCCAGTTGGTCCGGCACTCCTTGAAGAAAACTAGTTTTCTCTTGAAGATGTCCACTGTTGTTCCGGCAATATTTTTTATACTCGCTGGGAGGATGTTGAACACCCGTGGACCTCAGATGTTTATACAGTGTTCTCTGATTGTGCCTATGGCACCTCTGCTCGTCACTGACTCTATTCTGCATTTTCTTCCATATCGTTCATTCCAGTACGTTGTTATTTTACTGTGTAGATTTGGGACCTATCCCTCCAGTATTTTTCCACGTTTATATTATTTGATATTTCTCTCTCGTTTCCTTTCTAATGAGAACATTTGGAGGACTTTGAGAATATCCCAATAATTTAGGTGCTTTATCGCGTCTATGCGTGCCGTATATGTTTTCTGTATTCCCTCAATTTCAGCAATCTCTCCTGCTCTGAAGGGGGAAGTGAGTACCGAGCAGTACTCAAAACGGGACAGTACAAGTGATTTGTACAGTACAACCATTGTGATGGGATCCCTGGATTTGAAAGTCCTCGTAATCCATCCTATCATTTTTCTGGCTGGCTCAATATTTGCTTGGTTATGCTCCCTAAACGTTAGATCGTCAGACATCATTATTCCCAAATCCTTTACATGTTGCTTTCCTACTATGGGCAGATTTGATTGTGTTTTGTATCCTGCATTATGTTTAAGGTCCTCATTTTTACCGTACCTGATTACCTGGAATTTATCACTGTTAAACATCATATTATTTTCTGTTGCCCAGTCGAAAACTTTATTAATATCTGCTTGAAGTTTTTCAATGTCTTCAGCAGAGGTAATTTTCATGCTGATTTTTGTGTCATCTCCAAAGGATGATACAAGCTGTGACTTGTATTTTTATCTTTACCTGATATAAGAATAAGGAAAAGCAGCAGTGCAAGGACTGTACCCTGAGATACAGAGCTTTTAACTGCGCTTGGACTCGATTTTATATGGTTGACTGTTACTCTTTGTGTTCTGTTTGACAGAAAACTGTGTATCCAGCGTCCTACTTTACTGGTTATTCCCATCGACCTCATTTTGTTTGCTATCACTCCATGGCCACATTTATCGAATGACTTTGCGAAGTCCGTGTATACCACATCTATATTCTGTTTTTCTTCTAGTGCCTCGGTGACTTTGTCATAGTGGTCAAGTAGCTGTGAGAGGCACGATCTAAATCCATGTTGGCCTGGGTTGTGGAGGTCATTGGTCTCAATGAAACAGTTTGTCTTTATCTACCCTGTCAATTCCTCTGAGAATTTTATAGGTGGTAATCATGTTTCCCATAACTCTTCTATCTTCCAGTGTCATGAGGTTTAATTCCAGTAATCTTTCCTCGTAGTTCGTACCTTGCGGCTCTGGGACTCTCCTGGTGGCATACCTCTCAACTTTTTCTAACTTCGTTTGGTGTTTGACTTGAGATATGCTGCTGATGACCTCGCATATGCTGCTGATGATATCCTCATGATGTGGGCTTCATGTGATGTTGATATCAAGTCTGGCTTGATATCAACTCTCAGATCTTTCTCTCTTCCTGATTCCTAAAGGATTTTATCTCCCAACTTGTACCTTGTATTTAGCCTCCTGCTCTCTACGCCTATCTTCATCACTTTACACTTGCTTGATTTAAACTCTAGTAGCCATTTGTGGGACCATGCCATCAATCTGTCCAGGTCATCTGGACAGATTGAGGAAAGAGTCAATAACCTCTTGTCATTTACGTATATCAGAAACTGGATGGGTCAGAGTTCAGAACCCTGTGGGACTCTGCTGATGACATCACGTCATTCTGAGGTCCCAGCCCCCATAATAACTCTCTGCTTTCTGTTGTTTAGGTACTTTCTTATCCACTGAGCACCCTACAACTAAGCTTGTTTCTCCAACTTATGCAACAGCCTCTTGTGGGATGAATCAAAAGCTTTCTGATAGTCAAAGAAAATGCAGTCTCCACACCCCTTCTCTTTTTTCCATTATGCTTGTTGCTCGGTCAGAGCATTTTATTAAATATGTGAAGCACGATTTGCCATCCCTGAACCCATGCTGGTAGTGTGTACAAATTTCCTTCTCGTCAGATGTGCTCCAAGCTTTATTCTCACGGTCATTCCACCCCCAAATACAAGTTATGGATACCGGCCTGTATTTTAGTGCCTCCTGCCTCTCACGTTTTTTGTATATTAAACTACGCTAGCTGTCTTCTAACCTTTTGGTAGGTCTTCTATTTGCAATGAGTTGTCATACTCAATACAGAGTGGCATGCATAGTGCTTTTGCCCTCTCTTTTAGCATCCATGGGGCGATTCTGTCAGGTCCAACAGCCTTAGTCATGTCCAATTCTAGAAAATACTTCCTAACCTTATCTCTGGTAACTTCAGTATCTTCCACGGCTGCTTGATTTATGGTCACTTCTCTTAGTTCAGGGACTTCACCTTGCTTTGTTGTGAAGACCTCCTGGAATCTCCTATTGAGTTCTTCACACACCTCTTTGTCGTTCTATGTGTACCCATCCTCTCCCATTCTCAGTTTCATCACCTGTTCTTTCGCTGTTTTCCTTCTGATGCGGCTGTATAGCAGTTTTGGTTGGGTCTTGGCTGCATTTGCTATGTCGCTTTCATACTGTCTATCTGCTTCTCTTCTCACACTGAGGTACTGGCACCTTTGGTAAGTCTGCTTTCTGGTGTTCTGTTATTTCTGTAGTTTCTCCATGCCCTTGTCAGGTTCAGTCAGGTATATAAGGAAGCTTCCTTACTTCCTTACATACTGACTGAACCACGAATTCCCCTTTTGCTTTTCATTCCTTTCTTTTTGGGCTGGGATAAGCATGTATTCCTCCTCCTGACACATAAACATGTATTCCTCCTCTACTTCCACCAGATACTCAAATGTCAGTACACTGTAGTCACTCATCCCTATTGGGTCTAATTTGACTTCCTTTATGTCTGACTCCTTCAGGATGAATATCAGATCACGTCTGGCTGGTTCGTCATTTCCCTCTCATTCTTGTGGATCCCTTGACACGTTGACCTAGAAAGTTTCTTGTCGCCATATCTAATATTTTAGCTCTCCATATATCTGTACCTCCATGTGATTCTTCGCTCTCCAAGTCTATCTTTCCATGGTTAAAGTCAACGATGATTAACAGTCTGGATTTCTTCCTACAGGTAATATAAGCTGCTTCCTCTATTATATTGATGGTTGCAACTTGATTCTATCATCCTCTTGCCTGGGTCTTCTATCATTTAATGTGGGTTATATTAGTACTACTATTATCTTTGGTCCTCCATTGTCATAGTACCTGCTATGTGGTCTCTGAAATCTTCGAGTCTGAGATGTCCATCTTTTCAAAACTCCAGTCCTACCTTATCAACAGAGCCAATCAGACTTTAGCACTTCCCTCTCTCTGTTTCTTTAATACATAGTAGTCCTGCAGAAAAACTGCATTTGTTATGATTCCCAATAGTTTTGTTCCTGTGAGTGCTATTACATCTGGGTTTATATTCTTGTGACCCTTCCCAAGCTTACTTGTTTTTTTATTCATCAACCCATCTTTGTTTGTGTTCAGCACCTTGTAGCTCACTTTCTTCTGTCCATCTTCACCTACTGTCCCTCATGCTGGCTGTTCCACTGGTATACAAAGTTGTTCCATGGGCTGGGCTGCATAGGTGTGGTTGGTGTGCTGTAAGATAGTTAATATGGATTCAGAGGGTGATGGAGTGGGGGTGTCAGTTGTGGGAGATAGGATCAGGGAGAGCTTGTGGAGTTAGGGGAGTGGGGGTAGGATTGACTGAGTGGGTATTTGGTGGGGGACAGGCAGGGCTTCCATTGGGTGGAAGGTGTGGGTGGGGCACTTCTCTTTGGGGGTGCTAAACTGCTAGTAGAGGGTTCCCCACTCCCCTCTGGGATTGTAGGGTTTGGGACTGGGGTTCCCCGATTACCTTCTCTTTGCCTGTGTCTGCTTCCATGATTCGTCCCTTATGAAGGGATTCGTACCTCTGAAGAAATACCTTATTGCATCCCATCATATTTAACAGTTTGCTCTACTTTGCTACAGTTTCCTCTTTTGTGACCTTGTTCATGAATACTGTCTTTATCAATCGATCTCTGTTCTTGTTATACCAGCTTGGTCTAAAAACCTTTTCTATATTTTGTTCGGCTCCCTCCATCTGTACCCCCTTCAAGATCTCCATCACTGCAGCTTTGTCTTCAGCTCTCGACTCTACTTCACTGGAACCTTCTTGTTCCTTAATACCTACTATGACTAATGCTCCTTTCCCTTCAAGCAACTGACTAGTACATCTTACTGTTTCCTGTGTATTTATGTGAATGCATTTTAAATTTACACGTTCGATTATATGTGTTCTCTCTCTTAACAAGGTACAAAATATATGCCAACTCTCTTATCTTGTCGTCGGGACCTTTGTGAAGAGACAGTTACTGATGATCCCTCGCCACACCTCACACCTGTGCTCTCTCTCCTACACAATTCATAACGCGAAAACCAAAAGATTTAAATATAGAGTGTAATTGTTTGGGGGAACACTGACAGCTCTACACAGGTGTGCGTGTGTGTGTATTTATTGTTAGTATTTACAATTTATGCCTGCAGAATCAAGCTATTAGCTCCTGGACCCCGCCTTTCTAACCAATCTATTTTTCTTCTTATATCGACTACATATATTTTTCTCTAACACACGCACTCACACACACACACACACACACACACACACACACACACACACACACACACACACACACACACACACACACACACACACACACACACACACACACTCTCACACACTCTCACACACACACGAGAGAGAGATACGAGGAGAGACTACAGGAATTAAACCTCGCTTCGTTGGAAGACAGAAGAGTTAGGGGGGGACATGATCACCACATTCAAGATACTGAAGGGAATCGACAGGGTTGATAAAGACAGGCTATTTAACACAAGGGGCACACGCACTAGGGGACACAGGTGGAAACTGAGTGCCCAAATGAGCCACAGAGATATTAGAAATAACTTTTTTAGTGTCAGAGTGGTTGACAAATGGATTGCATTAGGAACTAATGTGGTGGAGGCTGACTCCATACACAGTTTCAAGTGTAGATATGATAGAGCCCAATAGGCTCAGGAATCTGTACACCTGTTGATTGACGGTTGAGAGGCGGGACCAAAGAGCCAGAGCTCAACCCCCTGACGACGCTAGAAAAAAAAATGAGAGAGGAAAGACATGATAGAGACGTTCTAAATACTCACGGGGATTGACAGAGTGGAAATAAAGCAAGTGATCACAATACCAACAAAACAAGTGGGCATGGGTGGAAGCTGGAGACTAGTTTAGTTCATTTATGAATACACACACACACACACACATGTGCGCGGCTGAGTTCGATTCCCGGCGGAGACGGAAACAAATGGGCAGAGTTTCTTGCACCTGATGCGTCTGTTCCTCTAGCAGTAAATAGGTACCTGGGAGTTAGACAGCTGCTACGGGCTGCTTCTTGGGGATGAATGTGTGTACTCACCTATTTGTGCCTGCAGGATCGAGCGCTAGCTCTTGGACCCCGCTTTTCTAGCGGTTGGTTGTTTAATGCAATGGCTCCTGACCTATTTCCCTATCATACCTACTTTTAAAGATATTAATGGAGTTAGCCTCTATAACCTGCTCCTTTAGGTCATTCCATTTACTCACAACCCTCACGCTAAAAGAAAACTTTCTAACATCTCTATGACACATCTGAGTCTCAAGCTTCCACCCATGCCCCCTTGTTCTATTGTTATTCATTGTAAACATTTCCTCTGTTTCCACATTGTCAATCCCTATAAGTATTTTATACATCTGTATCATGTCCCCCCCTATCTCCTCCTTTCTAACGTCGTCAGCTTTAGTTCCTTCAATCTGTCTTCGTACCTCATCCCTCGCAGCTCTGGGACGAGTCTCGTTGCAAACTTCTACATCTTTTCGAGCTTCCTTGTGTGTTTTTTTAAGAGGGGGGCTCCAGGATGGGGCGCCATACTCTAAGACTGGCTTCACATAGGCGGTATACAGTGATCTAAAAGCTTCCTTATTCAAGTTTCTGAAGGATGTTCTGACTTTTGCCAGAGTAGAGTATGTGGCTGACGTTATTCTATTTATGTGAGCCTCTGGAGTTAGGGCTGGTGTTATTTCCACCCTCAGGTCTTTTTCTTTAGACGTTATAGGGAGGTAGTTTCCCTTCATCGTGTACTCGTCTTTCGGTTTCCTGCCTCCTGATCCCATTTACATCACCTTGCATTAATTGTTAGTGTTGAACTCTAGCAGCCATTTCTTGGACCAGCTCTGCAACCTTTTCAAGTCATCCTGGAGAATTTTACAATCCTTATCTGTCTCAACCATCCTCATTAGTTTTGCATAATCTGCGAACATTGACATAAAAGACTCAACTTCATCATATCACATCAAATGATATGATACACTCATCTAGTTGTGCTTGCGGGGGTTGAGTTCTGGCTCACTGGTCCCGCTTCTCAACTGTCAATCAACTGGTGAGCAAATTCTTGAGCCTACTGGGCTCTATCATATCTACATTTGAAACTGTGTATGGAGTCAGCCTCCACCACATCACTGCCTAATGCATTCCATTTGTTAACTACTCTGACACTGAAAAAATTTGTTCTAATATCTCTGTGGCTCATTTGGGTACTAAGTTTGCACATGTGTCCCCTTGTTCGTGTTCCACCCGTGCTAAAGATTTTGTCTTTGTCCACCCTGTCAATTCCTCTGAGAATTTAGTAGGTGGTGATCATATCTCCCCCTACTCTTTTGTCTTCCAGAGACGTGAGGTTCAGCTCCTTTAGCCTTTCCTCGTAGCTCATACCTGTCAGTTCTGGGACTAGTCTGAAGGCATACCTTTGAATCTTTTCTAACTTTGTATTGTGTTTAACTAGGTATGGACTCCAGGCTGGAGCTGCATACTCCAGGATTGGTCTGATGGTTGTCCCTGATGTCTGGAGTAACGCTGCTCGGTCGTGAGAGAGACCGAGAACACCTTCTTCTAAAGGCAACAACAGCTCTTACTCCTACTCTCATACTTTATACAAATTCTTCTTCTTCTTGAGAATAGGTGCAGTTTGCATGAAGGGGTAACCCTCCCGATGACTGCACCAGGACAGATGTAAGGAGACGCGTTGACGGTTAGGAGGAGAAGAAATTCAAAAGCGGTAGATGTGACGGGCCGTAGAGAGAGGAGTGGCGACGAGAACAGACGCGGACGTTAGAGGGAGACTCCCCGCACCGGGGGGCGGGGCGTCGTGGTCACGGCGGCAGCTGATCCACGCACGGCTTAGCAGTGTGCGCAAGACGGGAACTAATACCTCTCCGGAAACTTGCGTATCGGAAAGCGCAAGCAGTACGCTTCCCAAATCACCCACAGGTCGGCGGGCAGCCGGCCACCAGGCGGCGCCCTCGGCTGAGACATCCTCTCAGGCACCCTATAAACAAACTCCTTCTCCGACGATACCCAGATAGTGGACGAGCACCACGCGATCGGAAGCACCCGGGCGTCCCGATAAGGGCCCAACTCCGGACCCTCACAGGGCACGACCCCAGCAGACGGGACTAAGCAACCCCCAGACCGGAGCAAGGAAGGAGGGGGATGCAGGCGCGGCATCGACCCCACCACCGGGCACAGGAGTCGAGGCCCCCCGGCGCACATCTTTCCGCAACATCACGACGAGGTCCCGATCATCAGGGACAACCCCCCACTGCGGGGACCCAACAGCAGGAGACACAGGAGGGGGGGGGGGCACAGGCAGCAACTTCAGAGCCCCACACAGCACCATCATCCTCGGCGGGGGACGCCAGAGCACCATACTCCCCCACCACCTCCCAAGGCACACCACGAAGGGGAGACACACTCCAAGCCCACCGCGAACGCTTCGAGACAGGCCGCACCACACCACGCCCAGCAGGCCCCGCCACAGGCACGGCCACCATCTTCACATCCACACAGGCCACACCCGCACCGTCCGAAGAGTCCACAGAGGCCACATCACCCACACTGCCCGCATCATCCACGGAAACAGCCTCAGAACACCGACGCGCACGCTTCTGCAAAGGGATGGAAAGAGCAGAACTACAGTCGTCAACACACACAGGCACGGCAGGCACCTCACCATGCCGAAGCACCCCCTCTAAAACAGCAGAACCCGCGTTCCCGGGAGCCGGTACCACATCCACAGGCGGGGGCGGGACATGGACCTCTACCGGGACACCCTTCACTACACGCAGCTCAGGCGACGGCCCGACACCCACACACACCGGCTCAACAACCCCAGGGGCCACAGCTGTCACCTGACGTGTCGCACAGGCCGTAGAACTCGCCACAACAGGCGGAGCAGCAGACAGGCAATCAGGCGCCTCAGGCACAGCACCCACTCCGTCCTCAGAACCGTCCGAACGCAACAGGGGCGGAAAATCCTCTGCACGAAGAACATGCACCCGACCAGTCGCTCCCACGTCGCACGCCGCAGCCAGATGACCCTCGTGACCACACCGATAACAGGTGCGCGGCTGACCCCGATACAGGCAGCGGAGTGTGTAACCCAACACGGACATCGACGACAGTACACTACACTTCAGCGACATCGTCAGGGTGCGGGAGCCGTCAAGCATACCAACACAGTGCCCGGCAACGACCTTGTTCCAACGAACACTTAACACTGTCCCAAATCGGTCGAAACAGGAGGTTAAAAAGTCGTCCTGAAATTCGAAGGGGCACCATGCACCGCCACAGACGTCAAGGTGACACTAAGATTCACCACCTTAACGGAGCCAGCAGTATCAGGGAGAGGGTAAACACGCCCCTCACACAGCTCGAGAAACGCCTGAAAGGCAGCCTGGAGGCGGAACTTGACCACAGCACGGTGGCCCTGAAGTAGCTGGATGCCCACCAGGTCCGACAGCTGCACATGCAGCACGTCCACCAGGACGACACCAACCAACGGATGGTCCACCGGCACCGTAAACGCGAGACCAGCCGACAACGTCCTCTTCATTGGGGGGGCGAGACGACCCCATGGCTAAGGCAAACGTCACCCTGTCAGTGGCAAACCACCACCAGCAGGGCAAACAAGCAATCGCCCAACGTAAACACTAGGCAGGAGCGGAGAGACCTCAGGAACGTCCGACCTGGCCGGCGGTCACCACGCAACTCCTCATACAAATTCAAATAAGCATAACTTAGTTCACAACACAAATGAGGTGTGTGTATGTATGTGTGTGTGTGTGTGTGTGTGTGTGTGTGTGTTTGTGTTTTAGAGAGAAATATATGTAGTAAATATGATGGGAGGAAAAGCTGAGGTTGGAGGGGTCAGTACCCTTGACAACCAACGATTAGAAAGTCGGGGTCCAGGAGCTAAGAGCTGGGACCGGCGAGCACAAACAGCACACACACACGAAGCTTCCCACCCCAAGGTATTTTGTAAACATCATTCAAAACAAAATTTTTATTGCGTAAAAAAAAGATATTACAAAACCAGCGTATCCAACAGCTTCCCTTTGATCTAAAGATACTGACTATTTGTTTAAGTATTAAAATTCAAGAAATAGGAACTTGCATCACATGTAGCTATGTAACTTGTTTAAACTTAGTGTTAAACTTTATTTGTTAAGTTTTACACACTTTGTCATTCGGCAGTAAACCAAAGAAAACTGTTCTTTTTAGTAACTAATAAGCGGTGACTCAAGCAAATGTTATGACAATAACACCAACACATATTGCATGCCAGAAACAGTACATTTATTATTCTCACATTGATCTTTTCGGTGCACAAACCCACGCCCAGGATTCACCAATAATCTACACAAATAATTTACGAAACCTATACATCTTTCAACAATTATGGTGGCTTAATTTACATTGTTTACATGTAATATTTAGTTTACATTTGATCTTACGAGCTCCAAAGCACTATGTGGTTGTGTATAACAATAATAACCTTGGGTTGTGATCTTTCCCAGCTCGTAAACAGTTTACAAAGATGTAAAGGTTTCGCAAGTGGACGCACAAATACTTGATGAATCGTGGCTGCAGCCGGGGAAGTCTTCTTTTGGGGTATTCAGTCGTCAAAACAAAGACTGTATGTGTGCGCTCCTAAACACCACATTTCTAACGTTCCCAGCTCTATCTCTCTACTTACTCTTTAACCATAACACAATTTTTTTTTTTTTTTTAGAAAATTACAGTCATTTGTCATCGTGTCCTTGTTGTATTTGTTGTAGGCTCGTGTCCTTGGTGTACGGTCATGTTCTTGTTGTATTTGTTGTAGGCTCGTGTCCTTGGTGTACGGTCATGTTCTTGTTGTATTTGTTGTAGGCTCGTGTCCTTGGTGTACGGTCATGTCCTTGTTGTATTTGTTGTAGGCTCGTGTCCTTGGTGTACGGTCATGTCCTTGTTGTATTTGTTGTAGGCTCGTGTCCTTGGTGTACGGTCATGTCCTTGTTGTATTTGTTGTAGGCTCGTGTCCTTGGTGTACGGTCATGTCCTTGTTGTATTTGTTGTAGGCTCGTGTCCTTGGTGTACGGTCATGTCCTTGTTGTATTTGTTGTAGGCTCGTGTCCTTGGTGTACGGTCATGTCCTTGTTGTATTTGTTGTAGGCTCGTGTCCTTGGTGTACGGTCATGTCCTTGTTGTATTTGTTGTAGGCTCGTGTTCTTGGTGCAGGATTATGTCATTTTTGTATTTGTTGCAGGTTCGTGTCCTTGTTGTGTTTGCTGCAGGCTCGTGTCTTTGTTGCAGGCTCTTGTCCTTGTTCCAGGTTCGTGTTTTTGTTGCATTTGCTGGAGATTTTCAGTCAATGTTCCTGTTGTGTTGTCTTGGCCGTCTTGTCTGTCTGTAAGAGTGTTGCTGTATATCTGTTGAAGGACTCTTGAGTGCTACGATGTTCGTCCCTCAAGAGTTCTCAAGGACTAGAGCGGGTACAGTGCCAGGAGCGGGTACAGGGGGCATCTGTAAATCAAGAGCGACTATAATACAAAATTCACACCAATTACTTTAGACATACTGTATATATATTTTCACTGGTAGGCCTATTACAGATCCGCAGGTCGTGGTGTTGCCCTAGCCAGTCACACACGAACCCAAACATCCCACCTTAGCTATCCAAGTCAATGTAGGCATCGAGAACGTAAATATTAGAGTGCTTTAATTTCAGTAAATTCGTCGCAACAACATTACCTGCTAAGTATAGCAACACCTGCACCCGGCCTCGCCTGTGCAACCGCCTTCAAGCTCCTTCTCCCCAGTGTTGCAAGTCTCCCTGCACTCTCCCTCCTTCTCCAGACACTCCTGCGTGGCGCTGCACTCTCCGCTGTTCCCGCCACCAACATCGCGACGCCTGTACTCATCATCGCCGCCTTGCTCAGACTTGTAATCAGGCTTATGATGTGGTGGTGGATTGTAACCATTGTTAGGGGGTGGTGGATAATCTGAAAGAGAAGATGGCGTGCGTGGAAGATATGAATTTCTGGAACTACACAAGGCTTACTGGCCAATACGAAGCAGCTGCTATTGGAGCCCATTCAAGGCCACATATAAAGTTTGATGCAAAGCACACACACACACATATATATATATATATATATATATATATATATATATATATATATATATATATATATATATATATATATATATATATATCTTTATACAAGGCCACATTTATAGTTTGATGCGTTGCGTGTCTAAGGGGCTGACAAGCGTCTCCAAGACTAGTCGAGGAGCTGGGAAGGTTGATGTAGTCACCCCTTTATTAAAAATATACGATCTAAATAACACTTTTAATTGTCTTTACAATATATCTTGGTTAATCACAAGCTCTACCACTGTATTTGTTTTCCAAATATAACATGGACCATCCTTTACTTACACTTTTACTGAGGCTATTTTATTGGGGGTGATTTATTAATTTTGACATAATCGGGCTATTCGACTGGAGCTATATTTATATGGTTACTTTGCTGGTTGTGTCTGGTATTTAATGGGGAGGTTATTTTTGGGGAAATATTAATTTTTTTTTGCTTTATTGGGCGATTTTGTTCACGAATTTGAACAATAAAGAAGCTTTGTTTGTGATAACTTGGTTTGGAGTTGACCTTAAGCCCTGTCAGCCTCTGGGGAGTTATTATGGCCACCACAACGGTTTACTGACCAGTCAGCAAGTATACTGTAATCCTGAACATTATCCAGGTCTAAAGTAAACTCAGTGAATATACACCGAGAAGAAGGGTATACCTCTCAGTGTATATATAGCCTGATATCCCAGCTCCGTGTCCTCGTATCCCAGCTCCGTGTCCTTGTATCCCAGCTCCGTGTCCTCAAACCCCAGCACTATATAGGCATAACTGCTTCGCGCTTTCTCCTTTAATTACACGGTGCAGCGCAATTTTTGGCTCTAGGTAATGAGCGGAATTTTCTGACAGTTTACCTCTACAGTATATAGAAAACGGCTATTCTTTCCCGCTCAAACGTTTGGCCTTTTTCCTCGGGCAGCTTAGTGGACAATTTATTTTAGTCAGACGATTTCTTAAGAAATTAGACAGTGAACTTGAGCAGTTCAAGTTGAGTGAACTTGAACGAAGTGACTTTTAACTTACGCTTGCGGACGCAGCACACACAGCCCTTGTGGCCGCAGCCCTCGTAGTGTTTCTCCTCGTCATCATGACAGTACTTCCTGCAGACTCCATTCTTGCGGTCGCAGCCTTTCTTCGGAGGGCACTCCGGGCCTGGTGCGGCAGGAATATTAATTTATTGATCTATGCACTTGCAATAAAGGTATTTTTGGGGGGTTAAAATGGGAGCTAACACATTATTTAACTAACACATTGTGAGCTGAACGAGATTATGTATAAACAGATGGTTCATGTATAAACAGATGGTACACGTGTAAACAGATGGTACACGTGTAAACAGATGGTACACGTGTAAACAGATAGTTCATTGTTTTCTGTTGATGATCTGTGTATGAGAACAATATTACGAAGCCCCTGTTGCTTACCTTTAACACAGCACTTGCAATCTTTCTTTAAGCAGGCGCCAGGAATATATTTCTCATTATTTGTACAGTCCAACTTGCACACTCCGTCGTGGTGCTTACAGCTCTCATCGAGGCCGCAGGCTACGGTGTGGAAACAGTACAACAGGATTAGTCCCATCGTCTGCTTAAACTATATGACAGGTGTGTGAAGGTTTGTTCAGAGTTGTTCATATATTTGGAGAAGAGTTCACAAAATTGAAATCCATATGTGAGGAATTGGGGGGAGGGGGAGTGTTGTATTGGTGTCAGGTATATTTGTTGACTATTAGCTCTTGGACCCCGCCTTTCTAATCAGTTAATTTTTCCTATATTATGTCTGCTACATATATTTCTGTCTGAAACACACACACACATTCACACACATCCCCAGGATGCAGCCCGTAGCAGCTGTCTAACTCCCAGGTACCTATTTACTGCTAAATGAACAAAGGGCATCAGAATGAAAGAAACTCTACCCATTAGTTTCCGCCTCCGCCGGGAATCGAACCCGGGCCCTTAGGACTACGACCCCCAAGCGCTGTGCACTCAGCCGCGAGGACTCAAAAGAGGATGGAAGAGGGGGGGGGGGTAACGAAGCCAGATGTCTGTGGTAAGAACCAGCCTTAAGGTTTGTGGTGTTGTGCTCTCACTCTTCTTACAAGTTAGGATCAGAGGCTTGTTACAACTTGGGTTCAAATACCTCGTTACAAGGTAGGCTCGGGCAGGTGCAGGCGGCTAGCACGCTGTGATAGATCTTGTAACATGATCAGTACTGTTTAACACCACCTAAGTGATGTGCTGGCATATGTATAGCTCAGTGAGGTTACGAAGTCGGGATGTATCTATGGGACAATATTGAAGCAATACAAAGGGATCAAACCTGCGTCTTTGGGTCTCCCAGGCACACGACTTCAATATTTTCCCCATTAATGTACAACATTTCTTTATTTAAATAATAAAGTCGACGACAGGACATCTGTTAGGATTATCGACGACTTACTGACCTCGCCCAGAATGCAACACACAACAGTTGTCTAACTCCTATGTACCTATTTACTGCTAGGTGAACAGAGGTATCGGGTGAAAGCCAAATGCTTCTGTCCGCCTGCGGGAATTAAATCAGGGACCCCTTTCATCTATGACCCGACTGCACTTTGCAGAATCATCAACATCAAGTGGGATATATTCCTACTGGCTTTATTTTTATATCCCAGTTCTTAGTCTATCTCATATCCCTTCCAAGTGGTATATATAGTCACACTTACTGGGAGGAGGAAGGGAAGGAATGCAGCACACACAGCCGGACCCCTGACACAGGCCGGTCTTGACCGTCCCCACACACGTGTTGTGAGTACTGATGCATTTTCCGTGAAGGGCGATGCAGGGCTGTGTGTCGTGGCAGCCCGTCACGCAGCAGAAGCAGTCCGGGCGGCCACACAGGCCGGGGAGGGCGGCGGCGCCCGGCAGACATTGGTAGGAACACACGCCGAAATTGGCGCTGCAGGATTGACTCTGTGAGCATCCAGGGTCCATTGGTGCTAGGGGAGAGACACCTCCATCTTATTCTTCTTGACATTGTCATTATTATTATTATTATTATTATTATTATTATTATTATTATTATTATTATTATTATTATTATTAATTATTATTATTATTATTATTATTATTATTATTACTATTATTAATTATTATTATTATTATTAATTATTATTATTATTATTATTATTATTATTATTATTATTATTAACGAAGACATAATTCATGAAACTGAATTATGTCCTCCTTACGTAGACGCTTAAGTGCTCCTCAGGGCACTTACGTAGCCGTGAGGGGCAGCACTTACGTGGAGCTGAGATGCAACAGGTGCATGGTTGACACCCGATACCATGGAGGATCCTGGCTGATCTTGCGCACTTGCCCTTCATGACACACACGCCGCCCTGGACCTGGCAGGTGTTGATGAGGCCCCTCAGGCAGAGGGCCCTGGCAGACGAGTTCGTAGCTGTCAAGTCACCTGCGAACTTTTCCTTCTGTGGCGTCCCCCTCACCTTCGACCGCTGTAAGGGTGTTAAATGTGGGTTTATTGCTTGAATTGAAGTATAATCTGTGAGTGTGTGATCAATGAGAATGTGTTAGAGCAACCCGTCCTCTTAAAAATAACGTCGCTTTTGGCTCGTATGCGCTCTATGGCCAAATGTGGACGTAAATTGAAATGAAATCGACTCACAAAAGTGACGTACTGTCCCGTTTTCTGCTTGAGTCGTCCGGCCTACTCGGAAAGGTTAGGAGAAGAAGCTTTCAATTAACGTTTTTCATAACGTTTTAAAACTTTATGAGAATTTCCTGCCCACCTAACCTAAAGGAGGACCCTTAACTTACTGTTGTTGAAAAAAATCACAAATTTATTTTCATTTTCAAATTACATCCACTTTCGGCCATACGGGCAAACGGCCAAAAATTAACAATTAAAATTAACGTATAATTAACATACGATTTACTTACAAATTCAGACAACACAAAAGTTAAGATAATTATCGTTATCGAACTCCTCTTCACATTAAATTATGATTATTTGTTTAACTTTACTAATAAATCTGCTCCAGCTAGGCAATAAAGATTTTAAAATAAAAATGATTACTTTTCATGAGATCATTTGCTATAATATTAAAAAGAAACAGATTATAGCTCAAGTCATATTGAAATTACTTCGCATCCAATTTCCAGAAATTTATCCTCAAACTATGTACGTTATTTTTAACTTAAATTATATTAAGTTATGTTTGTTTAGTCATGTATGCAAGGTTATTGTGTGTTAAGATATATATGTAATTGTATACTGTCTAGAACGTTAATTCGTATGTTAAAAGCTATTTAAACTCCAACGCCTGAAAGTTTTCTTTTGAATAACAATTTATCCAAGAAACTGGCAGTAAATATACATATAAATATTTTGATTTATTAAATATAATTAAACGAAAAACGTTAGGTTGTGTGTTCAATAGTAAGGCACAATGTGAAAAAATCATATCAGACCTATAAAAAAAAGTAGTATCAGGCCTGAAAATTCATTTCGTACTTAAAAAGTACGTAGACCATACCTAAAAAGGTAATATCAGGAAAGGTCATATGAGGCCTAAAAAATACAATATAAGACCTCAGGTAAAGGTAATGTTATACCCAAAATGAAGGTATAACATTAAATTAAATTAAACATGAAGGTAAATTATTAATGTATAACACGTAACAGTGCTAAGTTGACTGTCCTTATCTGTTCGTTCAAACGTCACTACGATCAGAGGTAAATAACGAACCAATGTGAACATAATAAAAACAAAAAACATATGTGAAAAAATTAAGCAAAATCATCTGGAAAAAAAGACACTGAAATGTGGTCATGTAATAAGGAAACAGCAACGGTGAATGCTTTTGTTGTTTTATGGTTGTGTGGCGTGACTGGACAGGTGTACACGTGGCCAGTCACATGTATGTGACAGGTGTCAACGTCAGCCTGCCTGCGTGATGTTGATTCACACACACGCACGCACGTACGCGCACACACACCTGTTCACGTGTGGAAAGGATATGAGATGTGGATGTGAGAAAGGCTGTTGGTCCAGACGGAATCTCGCCATGGGTACTGAAAGAGTGTGCAGAGGCACTTTGCTTGTCACTCTCCATAGTGTATAGTAGGTCACTGGAGACGGGAGACCTACCAGAAATATGGAAGACGGCGAATGTAGTCCCAATATACAAAAAGGGCGACAGACAAGAGGCACTGAACTACAGGCCAGCGTCCTTAACTTGTATACCATGCAAGGTGATGGAGAAGATTGTGAGAAAAAACCTAGTAACACATCTGGAGAGAAGGGACTTCGTGACAACCCATCAACATGGGTTCAGGGAGGGTAAATCTTGCCTTACGGGCTTAATAGAATTTCTACGACCAGGTGACAAAGATTAAGCAAGAAAGAGAAGGCTGGGCGGACTGCATTTTCTTGGATTGTCGGAAAGCTTTTGACACACTAACCCATAAGAGGCTGATACATAAGCTGGAGAGACAGGCAGAAGTAACTAGTAAGGTGTTCCAGTGGATAAGGGAGTACCTAAGCAATAGGAAGCAGAGAGTTATAGTGAGGGGGTGAGACCTCAGATTGGTGTGAAGTCACCAGTGGAGTCCCACATGGCTCTGTACTCGGACCTATCCTGTTTCTGATATATGTAAATGATCTCCCGGAGGGTATAGATTCATTCCTCTCAATGTTTGCTGACGATGCCAAAATTATGAGAAGGATTAAGACAGAGGAGGACAGCTTGAGGCTTCAAGAAGACTTGGACAAGCTGCAGGAATGGTCGAACAAATGGTTGTTAGTTTAACCAAAGCAAATGTAATATAATGAAGATAAGTGTAGGGAGCAGAAGGCCAGATACAATTTATTATTTGGAAGATGAAACTCTTCAAGAGTCAGAGAGAGAGAAAGACCTGGGGGATGATATCACGCCAGATCTGTCCCTTGAAGCCCATATCAAGAGGATAACATCAGCGGCATATGCCAGGTTGGCCAACATAAGAACGGCATTTAGAAACTTGTGTAAGGAATCATTCAGAACTTTGTATACCACATACGTCAGACCAATCCTGGAGTATGCAGCTCCAGCATGGAGTCTGTATGTAGTCAAGCATAAGACTAAACTGGAAAAGGTTCAAAAGTTTGCCACCAAACTAGTACCCGAGCTGAGAGGTATGAGCTACAAGGAGAGACTACGGGAATTAAACCTCACGTCGTTGGAAGACGGAAGAGTTAGGGGGGGACATGATCACCACATACAAGATTCTCAAAGGAATTGATAGGGTAGACAAAGACAGGCTATTTAACAAAAGGGGCACACGCACAAGGGGACACAGGTGGAAACTGAGTGCCCAAATGAGCCACAGAGATATTAGAAAGAACTTTTTTAGTGTCAGAGTGGTTGACAAATGGAATGCATTAGGAAGTGATGTGGTAGAGGCTGACTCCATTCACAGTTTCAAGTGTAAATATGATAGAGCCCAATAGGCTCAGGAACCTGTACACCTGTTGATTGACGGTTGAGAGGCGGGACCAAAGAGCTAGAGCTCAACCCCCACAAGCACAAATAGGTGAGTACAAATAGGTGTGTACATACAACGTGCGATGTGTTGGTTCACACACGTTGTGTTCCCTGGTTCACACTATGGAAAGAGTACAAGAAGTAAACCTGGATGTAATTGGACTCACAGAAACAAAACTCTCAGTAATCATAACCAATGCGGTGTTTCCCCAGGACTACACTGTAATAAGGAAAGAGAGGGAAGGAAGGAAGGATGGGGAGGAGGCGGCGTGGCCCTACTCATGAGAAAGAAATGGAGTTTCAAGGAGAAGATTATCCCAGGCTGTGAGAGGTTCAGAGACTGCATAACAGGCATCATGGCAATGGGAGGACCAAGAGCAGTAGTAGCCGTAATATATAACCCTCCACCAAATGACAGAAAACCCAGGCAAGAGTATGACAGAAACAACATGGCAGTTAACAATATAATTGAGAGTGCAGCCTCTGCTGCCTGTAGAATTCGGTCCCATCTGATCATTATGGAGGGTTTAAATCATGGAATGATAGACTGGGAGAACAAGGAACTGCATGGAGGAGAGGAAACACGGAGAGCTAAACTATTGGAGGTGCCAACTAAAAAATTTTTGGAAGTCAGCATGTCAGGGAACCTACTAGGATGAGGGGAAATGATGAACCAGCAAGACTCGACCTAGTCTTCACTCTGAACGACTCCGACATAAGGGAACTCGGTTTCGTGGCCACAGTAAGAATGAGCGACCACAGCGTACTGACGTTTGAGTATCTGGTCGAAAAATGGTTAATGTACTCAAGGAAGGGACCTGAAAAGAAAAAGCCTGGTATTCTGCAAAGGAAACTATGTGGAGATAAGAAAATTCCTAACAGATATAACATTAGAAACAGAGCTCAGGGAAAAGACGACCAAGACATGACGGAATACATCACGCAGAAGTGTAAAGAGTCAGCAGACAAGTTTATCCCACCCCAAAAGGAAAAAAAAGGAAATGCAAATGAGAAACCCATGGTTTAATTAGAGATGTAAGCTAGCAAAGCAACTAAGTAAAAGGGCATGGAGAAACTATAGAAATAACAGGACACTTGAGAGCAGAGAAGGATACCAGGGTGCCAGGAATGAATACGTCAGGGTGAGAAGAGAGGCAGAAGGGCAATACAAAAACGACATAGCAAGCAGGGCAAAGACTCAACCTAAATTGTTGCACAGCCACATCAGGAGAAAAACCACAGTGAAGGAACAGGTAATGAAACTGAGGATAAGGGCAGACAGATTCACCACAAACGACAAGGACGTGTGTGAGGAACTCAGTAAGAAATTTCAGGAGGTATTCACATTAGAGCAAGGGGAAGTTTCAGAGATAGGAGAAGGAATAGTCAACCAGGCACTATTAGAGGAGTTTGGGATTACCAGTGGGGATGTAAGGAAGTTTTTGCTAGAGTTGGATGTGACAAAGGCTATAGGCCCAGATGGAATATCACCATGGAATCTAATGGAAGGACCAGAAGCACTGTGCCTGCCACTCTCCATGGTGTATAACAAATCACTGGTAACAGGTGAACTGCCAAATATTTGGAAGACGGCAAATGTAGTCCCAATATACAAGAAGGGGGATGGACAGGAAGCCCTGAACTACAGGCCAGTGTCCCTAACTTGCATGCCATGCAAGTTGATGGAGAAGATTGTGTGAAAAAATGCTAGTGGAACATCCAGAGCGAAAGGAACTTTGTGATTCAACATCAACATGGGTTCAGGGATGGCAAGTCATGCCTTACAGGATTAATTGAATTCAACGATCTGGCAACAAAAATCAGACAAGAAAGAGAGGGGTGGGCAGACTGCATATTTTTGTATTGCCAGAAAGCCTTTGACAAAGTGCCACACAAGAGACTAGTGCGAAAGCTGGAGATGCAGGCAGAAGTGAAAGGGAAGGTACTCCATTCGATAAGGGTGTACCTAAGTAACAGAAAACAACGAGTCACTGAGAGGGGTGAAGCCTCATATTGGCGAGGCGTGACCAGTGGAGTCCCGTAGGGTTCAGTCCTTGGACCTATACTGTTTCTGATATATGTAATTGATCTCCCAGAGGATATAGAATTGTTCCTCTCATTGTTTGCTGATGATGCGAAAATTATGAGGAGGATTAAGACGGAGGAAGCTTGTATGAGGCTACAAGATGACCTAGACAGACTGAATGAATGGTCCAACAAATGGCTACTAAAGTTCAACCCAAGTAAATGCAAGGTCATGAAGCTAGGCAGTGGAAACAGGAGGCTAGACACAGGGTACCAAATGGGAGATGAAGTCCTTCATGAAATGGACAGAGAGAAAGATCTAGGAGTTGATATCACTCAAAACCTGTCTCCTGAAGCCCACAAAAATAATTACATCTGCGGCATACGCGAGGCTGGCTAACATCAGAACAGCTTTCAGGAACCTGTGTAAGGAATCATTCAGAGCCTTGTACACAGCATATGTAAGACCAATCCTGGAATATGCGACCCTAAGCATGGAGCCCGTACCTTGTCAAGCACAAGACGAAACTGGGAAAAATTCAGAGGTATGCCACTAGACTAGTCCCAGAACTAAGAGGCATGAGTTACGAGGAAAGGCTGCGTGAAATGCACCTCACGACACTGGAAGACAGAGTAGTAAGAGGAGACATGATTACTACCTACAATATTCTCAGAAGAATTGACAGGATAGATAAGGATAAGCTTTTTAACACGGGTGGTACGCGAACAAGGAGACACAGGTGGAAATTGAGTGCCCAAATGAGCCATAGAGACAATAGAAATAATTTTTTCAGTGTCAGAGTAGTAGACAAATGAAATGCACTAGGAAGTGATGTGGTGGAGGCTGACTCCATACACAGCTTCAAGTGTAGATATGATAGAGCCCAGTAGGCTCAGGAACCTGTACACCAGTTGATTGACAGTTGAGAGACGGGACCAAAGAGCCAGAGCTCAACCCCCGCTAGCACAACTAGGTAACTAGATAAGTACACTCCCTATCTCTCTCTCAAGCAATGACAGACTCACAAACTTACATATACACAAATAAACTCACAACCTGGCAAACTTACAGATTTACAGTCTCACATAGTCACAAATTTACAAACTCACAGACCCAAAAACAAAATTGCAAAAATCACTTGATTTGTCCTGGAAACAATCTTCGAAAAAAAATATTGTTATTAAAAATCACAAAGTCAGTTTCTTGCACAATTCAATTTAAACACTTGAATTGTGTTTTTAATACCCAAAAATTATAAATTCATTAAAATTTTATTTTGAAACCTCCGTATTCAATACAAGTATTTCTCTTCTGGTTTGGCCTTGTAAAATAATATTAGATTTCCGCCATTTCTAAACTACTTTAGATTATCAAACATACAAGTTCAAGTTCAAGTAAGTTTACCCAGACGAAAAAAAATACATCTCAAAGGGATAGAGTAGCTTAGGCTATTTCTACCCCCTACAAACATACACATGTTGGAAAAAAGTATTTGGGAACTTAAACAGCCTCTCAGACGATTGTATAGTGACTGTATGTGAGGCAGTAACTGGAAGACAGTGAATGTGTATAAAACAGTAACTGTGAAACAATGACAAAGACAGTGACTGCATGAGAGGTTGAGATTATTAATAAGAATAATATAGTAGGGGGAAGCAGTGCCTGTATATAAGACAGTAACTGGCAGACAGTGACTGTGGGACAGTAGCTGTGACACAGGCTATAAGGGACGGAGATTGCATGTAATAACAAGACAGTAAGGAAACAGTGACTGCTTGTGAGACAGTGACTGTGGGACAGTAACTCACCCGTAGTCTCTTGCCGACGACGCCTGTTATCTCAGCAAGAGAGAGACAAAGGCACAGCAATAATATGACTGCCCTCATGTTATCGTTTTGCTGCTACCAGCTATTTGTTGATGCTGCTGATGCTGCCGCTGCTGTGACTTCTGTTAAAGCTTCTCTTGGCCGATGCAGCATCTGCCGTCTGTGGAGTCGAAGCAAGTCTCGAGTCAGGTGTGTGTCGCGTTGCGAGGCTTCCGCTTGACTGCCGATCCAGAACTTGTCGCCAGCCCATGTTGATAAAAATACCATTCTTTCTCCATTTCCTCATTCTCCCCCTCCCTCCCCCAACCCCATGTTCCCCTCTTTCCAACTCCACGATAACCACTCCCCCCCTCCATTGTTCCACGTGGGTCTCGTTACCCCCCGCCGCCCCCTCCCTCACCAACCATTTCACCCCCCACTCTACGTGTTCATCTGAGGCGTGTTCAGATAAGGGCGTGTTCACCTGAGCACCACCGGTTCATATCTTCACCAGGTGTTCGCCATACCTGCGTGGCGAGCCCTGAGGGGTGGCGCTCTTCCCCCCTGACGATTCAGCGAAGGATATCAGGGTGCCCTTGAAAAATAGTTCACGTCAATGTTTATATTTAGGGAGTCCTGCAGGGAGATGCTAAACTACTCAGTGGAAGTACTTTATGAATATGTTTAAGTAAACATCATGCAATGTTCTAAATAAGTCATATTTTAGTGGATTGTTTGTTTGGGTTAGTAAAAAGCCATATGTTATATATATATATATATATATATATATATATATATATATATATATATATATATATATATATATATATATATATATATATATATTTATTTATTAATTTATATATATATGTCGTACCTAGTAGCCAGAACGCACTTCTCAGGCTACTATGCAAGGCCCAATTTGCCTAATAAGCCAAGTTTTCATGAATTAATTGATTTTCGACTACCTAACCTAACCTAACCTAACTTTTTCGGCTACCTAACCTAACCTAACCTATAGAGATAGGTTAGGTTAGGTTAGGTAGGGTTGGTTAGGTTCGGTCATATATCTACGTTAATTTTAACTCCAATAAAAAAAAATTGACCTCATACATAATGAAATGGGTAGCTTTATCATTTCATAAGAAAAAAATTAGAGAAAATATATTAATTCAGGAAAACTTGGCTTATTAGGCAAATCGGGCCTTGCATTGTAGGCCGAGAAGTGCATTCTGGCTACTAGGTACGACATATATATATATATATATATATATATATATATATATATATATATATATGTCGTACCTAGTAGCCAGAACGCACTTTTTGTCCTACTATGCAAGGCCCGATTTGCCTAATAAGCCAAGTTTTCATGAATTAATATATTTTCTCTAATTTTTTTCTTATGAAATGATAAAGCTACCCATTTTATTATGAATCAGGACAATATTTTTTTATTGGAGTTAAAATTAACGTAGATATATGACCGAACCTAACCAACCCTACCTAACCTAACCTAACCTATCTCTATAGGTTAGGTTAGGTTAGGTAGCCGAAAAAGTTAGGTTAGGTTTGGTTAGGTAGGTTAGGTAGTCGAAAAACAATTAATTCATGAAAACTTGGCTTATTAGGCAAATTGGGCCATGCATAGTAGGCTGAGAAGTGAGTTCTGGCTACTAGGTACGACATATATATATATATATATATATATATATATATATATATATATATATATATATATATATATATATATATATATATATATATATATATATATATATATATATATATGTCGTACCTAGTAGCCAGAACTCACTTTTCTGCCTACAATGCAAGGCCCGATTTGCCTAATAAGCCAAGTTTTCATAAATTAATATATTTTCTCTAATTTTTTTCTTATGAAATGATAAAGCAACCCATTTCATTATGTAAGAGGTCAATTTTTTTTATTGGAGTTAAAATTAACGTAGATATATGACCGAACCTAACCAACCCTACCTAACCTAACCTAACCTATCTCTATAGGTTAGGTTAGGTTAGGTAGCCGAAAAAGTTAGGTTAGGTTAGGTTAGGTAGGTTAGGTAGTCGAAAAGCAATTAATTCATGAAAACTTGGCTTATTAGGCAAATCGGGCCTTGCATAGTAGGCTCAGAAGTGAGTTCTGGCTACTAGGTACGACATATATATATATATATATATATATATATATATATATATATATATATATATATATATATATATATATATATATATATATATATATATGTCGTACCTAGTAGCCAGAACTCACTTCTCAGCCTACTATTCAAGGCCCGATTTGCCTAATAAGCCAAGTTTTCCTGAATTAATATATTTACTATAATTTTTTTCTTATCACATGATAAAGCAACCCTTTTCTCTATGTATGAGGTCAATTTTTTTTTATTGGAGTTAAAAGTAACGTAGATATATGACCGAACCTAACCAACCCTACCTAACCTAACCTAACCTATATTTATAGGTAAGGTTAGGTTAGGTAGCCAAAAAAAGCTAGGTTAGGTTAGGTTAGGTTGGTTAGGTAGACGAAAAAACATTAATTCATGAAAACTTGGCTTATTAGGCAAATCGGGCCTTGAATAGTAGGCTGAGAAGTGCGTTCTGGCTATTAGGTACGACATATATATATATATATATATATATATATATATATATATATATATATATATATATATATATATATATATATATATATATATATATATATATGATGGGAAGGGACTGTCTCGCTTCTTGCAGGTCGGCGTTCAATCCCCGACCGTCCTTGTGGTTGGGCACCGTCCCTTTCCTTGTCCTATCCTAAATCCTTATCCTCATATCTGGTCCAAGTGTTATATAGTCGTAATGGCTTAGTGATTACTCCTGATTTTTATTTTACTTTGCCCAATCACTTGGGCTGGGCGGAGTGGAGTTTGGGCTTTTATTTAGAGAACGAGCTGATAAATGCAGCCCGTCCTCTAAACAAAGGCTCAAAGTCCATTCCATCCACCCGCCAAACCCCCTGTTTATGAATGAAAAACAGTTTACAAACGATTCACAACTGATGACGTCCGAACACTTCCGGAACAAGTGCTTCGCTGACTAATTTTGTTCGAACCACAACGCTGTAAATGCTTCACCAACGTACTACAAATACAAATAATCGCCAACAGAACCTAAACACGTAACCTAACCTAATCAATGCCTAAATATGCACAATATGCTAATATATAATAATAATAATTTATATTTGAGAAAATTCAAATTTTGAATGAACAGCATGTTAAAATTTATGAATGGGTCTTTGGGGTCGACCGCTGGATGGAATGGACTTGGTCTGAGGACGGGTTGCTATGTTACCTAACACTTGGCCTTTGTTGTGGAAGACGGGCTGGAATGAACATAGCTTGAGGACCGGTTGAATAATTGCCAGAGGAAACTATAGACACCTAACCTAATATAAATATAATTCTACATAAAAAAATAATATATGTTAATATATATATATATATATATATATATATATATATATATATATATATATATATATATATATATATATATATATATATATATATATACATATATATATATATATATATATATATATATATATATATATATATATATATATATATATATATATATATATATAGATATGTTTGAAAATACTATGTTTCATAACAGAATATGTTAACAATTATAAATGAGTTTCAGGGGTTGGATGCGGCGTGCATGAGCCTAGCCTGTGGATGGGTTGAAATTAACACACTCATTAGGATGCACACAATTTTGAACGCAGTTTAAAAAGCTTTTAAAATAATAAATAGAATGTATGCTGAATCTGGATCTGAAAATTCTAGGTCGCTTATTTATTTATTTATGCATATACAAGAATGTACATAAGGAATGTGAGGATACAATTATGGTAATTACAGTCTTGTAAAGCCACTAGCACGCGCAGCGTTTCGGGCAGGTCCTTAATCTAAGAAAATTTTAAGGAGGTAAATACTTGCAAAATTTATAGACAAAAAAAATGATAACAGATTACATGGAATGAAAAAAAAAAAAGATGAGAGAAAATTATAGGTACAGTATATTAAAGCACATAGGTAGCTATGATTGATTGCAATGACAGCTTAAAATGGTAGTTGACAACAAATTGGTAGGCACAATACAGCAGAAACAATATAAGATTGATTGCAATGACAGCTTGAATGGTAGTTGACAAAAATTGGTAGTCACAATACAGCATATGGCTAGCACATAAAAGAAGACAGCAATGAACACAATGATAAGGTTGTTTGATATTACATAAAAATTAGGAGATTGGGTACCAATAGGTACAGAGCAAATTTAAAGCTCAGTGTAGGAAACTAAATAGATGAAGTTAGGTACTTTTTGGTTTTGCTTTTAAATAAGGCAAAAGTTTTACAGTTTTTCAATTCACTAGGGAGTGAGTTCCATAGACTAGGTCCCTTAATTTGCATAGAGTGTTTACACAGATTAAGTTTGACCCTGGGGATATCAAAGAGATATTTATTTCTGGTGTGGTGATAATGGGTCCTATTACATCTGTCCAGGGAGAGTTTCAGAGCATGGTTTGCATTTAAGAACAGGGTTTTGTAAATGTAGTTGACACAAGAGAATGTGTGGAGGGAGTTAATATTTAGCAAGTTTAGAGATTTAAACAAGGGAGCTGAGTGTTGTCTGAAAGCAGAGTTAGTTATTATTCTGATAGCAGATTTTTGCTGTGTGATGATGGGCTTAAGGTGGTTTGCAGTGGTAGACCCCCATGCACAGATACCATAATTAAGATAGGGGTAGATTAGTGCATAATATAGTGAGAGGAGAGCAGAGTTAGGAACATAATATCTGATTTTGGAGAGTATACCAACTGTCTTAGAGACTTTCTTAGTTATGTGTTGAATGTGGGTACTGAAGTTGAGTCTCTTGTCTAGGAATAGGCCAAGAAACTTGCCATCATTTTTATTACTGATGTTAATGTTGTCTATCTGTAGCTGAATTGCATTTGATGATTTGCTTCCAAATAAGATGTAGTAAGTCTTTTCGATGTTTAATGTTAGTTTGTTCGTTGACATCCATAAGTGGACTTTTTTTAATTCATTATTCACAACACTATTTAGTGTATGTGGGTTGAGGTTTGAGTAGATAAGGGTAGTATCGTCAGCAAACAATATAGGTTTGAGAATATTAGAGACATTAGGCAGATCGTTTATATATATAAGAAATAGAAGAGGTCCTAAGATGCTGCCCTGTGGCACTCCAACGGTAATTGGTAGAGTGGAAGAAGTTGTATCATTGATGGTTACATATTGGTGTCTGTCACTAAGATAGGATCGGATGTAGTCAAGGGCAAGGCCTCGGATTCCATAATGCTGGAGTTTAAGTAAGAGGTAGTTGTGATTAACAGTATCAAAGGCTTTTCTTAGGTCAATGAAGAGTCCAATCGGAAACTCATTTTTGTCAAGGGCTGAGTAGATAATGTCAAGGAGACTAATGATTGCATCATTGGTACTCTTTTGGGACCGGAAGCCAAACTGGCAGGGGCTGAGTATGTCGAATTTTACGAGGTAGGAATAGAGCTGTTTGTAAATAATTTTTTCAAATATTTTTGATAGAATGGGTAGATTTGATATTGGTCTATAATTGTTTATGTCCGCCGGATTGCCTCCTTTATGGACTGGCGTTACTCTTGCTTTTTTGAGGATATCAGGGAAGGTGTGACACTCTATAGATTTGTTGAACAGTAGTGCTATGGGTGGGGCAAGGGCATGGGAGGCTCTCTTGTACACAATGGACGGAATTTCACTGGTGTTCCCTGCCTTGGTTTTTAGAGAGTGTATGATGGACACAACATCTGCCGGGCTGATTGGTGAAAGGAGAAGAGAGTTTGGATAGCTGCCTGAGAGATATGTGTTAATATGTGTCTGAGTCTGTGGGATTTTACTGGCAAGATTAGCACCAACCGATGAAAAGAAACTATTAAATTCATTTGCCATTTCTAAATCAGTTGACGGTATATCCCCATCCTTGTAGAGTTTTATTTGGTTATGTGAGTGTTGTTTAGTTCCTAGGATACTAGAGATAGTTTTCCAAGTGTTTTTCATGTTGCCTTTTGCTTCATTGAATCTATTCACATAATATGCAAGTTTTGCCTTTCTTTTGATACTGGTAAGCATTGATGAGTACCTTTTAGCTACTTCCTTTGAAACTAGGCCAATCCTAACTTTCTTTTCATATTCATGTTTCTTGTTGATTGAGTTGAGAATGCCATTTGTGAGCCATGGATTGTTTAATCTTTTGTCAGTTACTTGCTTTGTAAGAAGGGGACAATGAAGGTTGTAGAGGCTTAGAGTTTTGGAGAGGAAGAGGTTAGCTAATGAATTTATATCATGGGTATTATTGAATTCAGAATCCCAGTTAATATTGTGAAGTGCCTCTGTAAGATTGTCTAAAGCTGATTCACTGTGTAGCCTAAATGAAAATTTCTTGCTTTTTGGTGGTGTTATGTCCATGTTCGCTATGAGAAAGGTAGGATAGTGGTCAGTTGTTCTGTCGTAGATTATACCAGATACAAGGGGAGCTGTTATGTTTGTCCATATGTGGTCCAAGGTAGTGGCTGATGTTTGAGTGACTCGGGTAGGTTTGGTGATAGTGGGGATTAGCATACAGGAGTTCATGCTGTTAAGGAAATAGTCAACTTGAGAGCAATTTTGTTGACCCAGGTCAATATTAAAGTCTCCTCCCAGAATGATGTGGTTTTTGTTGAGATTGTTGTTTATAATAAGATTCCTTAGGTTGTCTGAGAAAGAAGCTATGTTAGTATTAGGAAATCTATAGATGGCTCCAATAGTCAAAGAGGATTTAAGGGATTTAATTGTAAACTGAGCAAAAGTATATTCACAGTAGTCATCTCTGTCACTAATAACACTGTTGCAGATAAATGTATCTCGGTAATATATAGCTGTGCCACCACCTTTTTTATTAGGCCTACAGTTATGAATGGCTTTATAACCAGCTAAGTTGTAGAGTTGGGTATAGTCTTTATTTAGCCAAGTTTCTGTTAAAATAATGAACGATAGGTTAGTACCTAGTGCTGTGAGTAGTGCATTTAAATCGTCAAAATGTTTACCAAGTGATCTAACATTTTGGTTATAAACTGATAGATAGGTGCTATTTTGGAGTTTGTTTTTAGCCTGGTGTGCTGTGAAATACTTACAATAATGATGATCAATGTGCTGGTTGGTATAGATATGAGACAGAAGATTTTGATCAGGATCAATATCAGTGTGCATAGAGATGCAGAGGGATCACGATACAAGATACACGATAAAGCAAAACACAAGAATAAGAGCAGATACAATAAAATAGTAACAATTTAGAAGTAAAATAAAGATCCAATAGATAGCCAGGGAGGACACAGAAGTTACATAAAATAAAACACAAAAAATCAGTAGAGACTGACAATATAAATGTAAAATAAAAAATAATAAGAAAAATAATAATCATAAAAAAATGATCTTGAAGATAATTAGCTTAGTAATGGTTAATTAACAGGGTAATAAAAAGCCCTAGGTTTAGTGACAAGGGGATTAACTAAGAACAAATAATTAAGAGTATAAAACAGGCAAAGATGACAAACAAAAAATAAAGTAAAAATTAAAATAAAAATAAAAATAAACACCTTTGGAAAGGAAAGGCAGAGCTTAAGTACACTTTGGTTGTATGTGAGACTACAAATTATGTTCTGGTTAATCAGCTGATATCCCACAGTCATCCAGGAAAGAAGTGAGGTGTGCTTCAGTGGTTATGACATAAGTTTTTCCAGAGTCAGTCTTCCTAGCTATTATTTTACCATCGCGCACAAAACAATGTTTAATAGCAGTGGATCTATTGCGAATTCCACGTAGTTTAAATAAGAGATTTTGTCTGAATCTGGTAAGACATTCGTTCACATAAACCTTGGATTTCCTAGCGACTGCAGCAGTGATAAGGTCTGACTTGCGGGAGCAGCTATCCAACTTCACGCGTATCCTTCTGTTGTTTGCACCAGATGATTTGGTACCCACTCTATAAGCTGACTTAATGTCTCTTGCTTCGATTGAATAATTCAACTTAGTACGCAATTCCTGGATCACGATGGCAGTACAGTCTTCTCTGTCAGTTTCATGGGGAAAATCCTGTGATGAGATGATGACAGAATCAAGGAGCTTAAGTTGGTCTGATTCGTCTTGGGTTGCAGTTTGTTGCTGTTGTAGGGAGTTAAAGTGGTTCTCTAACTTTTGTAACATCTCTTCTTGCTTCTTAGAGGTTTCTGCTGGTTTAAAGTTAGTAACCGAGATCCGAAGAGAGCTTAATTCATGTTCGAGGTGGCCGACTCTGGCAGACAGATCTTGGTTAGCCTTGTGCATTGCCAAAGCATCACTCTGAAGCTTCATTATCAGGTCCGACTGCTCTCGGATTATAGACTTTTGGTCATCATGTATTTGAGTCAATAATCTGAGCCATGGATTATCAGCGGGACGCTTAAAGTCAGTACATGGGGAGGCAGCTCGTTTAAGTTGCTCCATATGGTTACATAACTGTTGTAAGGCTCGAGTCAGTGACGACGCTTCAATCAGCTGGGAAGGTTTGTTATTGTTGATGCAGGGAGGGTCGGTACTCCCCCCGGTAGCCCCTAAGGGGGAGACAGCCGCATTATTCCTGTTGCTAGCTTGGCTGGTTGGGTTCATCCTGATAGGTGTGCTATCATTCTTTACGGCCTTGCCGAGCTTAGAATTGTTTAGCATGGTAGCAGCAGAGATGTATACAGCAGATGGGGTAGACTTGTTGATATGGCAGCAGCAAACGTCAGGTTAGCTTCCTCCAGGGAGCAACACTAATGAGGTCGAGATGAGGTAGTAGGTTAGGTTTTGTCGAATATTTCGGTCACATTTAGGTCACTGGGTACTTAGCTGCCTTCTGGGGTTGTTACATCATGTTAGGGATGTTGTGGGCTCAAGGAGCAGCTGATAAAGTTGGAGGGGGAGCAGGGTCGTCAGGAGCGGATGAGCGTTCGAGCGTCTCCTAGCGTTCGAGCTTGACATAAAGGATTCGAAGCTTTATTTGATCAGTTAACGTCATTATCTCTGTATACTATTAGTTATCATATGGACGATTTGTTTCGTGTATTTATAATATTTTTGTTGTTTTATAAGTATATTTATATATTCTCGCCACTAATTAATAGTGGCGAGAAGGTATTTATTTTCCAGAGTTCTTAACGTCTCAAACGTAAACAAAGGCTCCAGTCAGCCATGTGCGCGGTGTCAACAAGGCAACGGTCACGCTGCGTCCCAAGGTGTCAACACACGGTGGTCAGCTCTCGTTTATGTTGCAGTCTTCTCTACACACAGGTAACGCCTATAGTTTGTCTGTGTGTTTTTGGAATGCGTTTACCATTGTGCATTCATTCATTATCATCGTCTCGTTTACCACATTCATCCAGTGACGTATCTGCAGGGGAAGGGGGATCAGGTAGACCTTAGGCTACTTTTCAAAAAATTTGAACTCGTCATAAAAATCGAATTAATTTTTTTAATTCAACCACGTGATCATGGAAGAACTTTTAAACACAATATACAGTTTACAGATTTCTGAGCTTACTGCAAAAAAATAAAATTGCCTTTTGACTTAAAATGCGATAATTTTTTTGTATTATTAATTAACAATTATTGGGAGCAGGTCGGGGCGCCTTTTTTTCGTTGTTGTCGTGATGTAGCTCCTCCTACAGCCCGTCCTCGCATACAAAGGTCCAAGGTCGTTAATCCACCCGCCAAACTCCCTGTTTATATATGAAAAACGGTTTACACACACGACTCACAACTGATGTCGTTCGAACACTTCCGGGACAAGTGCTTCACTGACGAATTTTGTTCGAACCACAACGCTATAAATGCTTCACTGACGAATTTTGTTCGAATCACAACGCTGTAAATGTTTCACTGACGAATTTTGTTCTAACCACAACGCTGTAAATGTTTCACTGACGAATTTTGTTCTAACCACAACGCTGTAAATGTTTCACTGACGAATTTTGTTCGAACCACAACGCTGTAACTGCTTCACCCACGTACTACAAATACAAATAATCGCCAACAGAACCTAAACACCTCACCTAACCTATGCCTAACTATACATAGAATTTTTATGTATAATAATATTAATTTACATATGAGAACAAATCAATTGTTAATACTCAGTATGTCCAAATTGATGAATGCGTCTTGGAAGGACGGCCGCTGCTTTAACCAGCCTAATGTGATGACGGGTAGTTTCTTATCTAGCGATCCTGTCTACGCCGTTGCTCTACCGGGAAGGGAGGCGTCAGACAGGAGAAACAACCGTTAGTAATAGATCATACACCTGGATATATACACTTGTGAGGTGTAACCCGCTTCTCGGTGTATATACACTGAGAGTTTACTTTAGTCCTGGACAATATTCAGGACTACAGTATACCTGCCGGCTGGTCAGTAAACTGTTGTGGTGACCTTTATAACCCTCCAGGAGGCTGGTCAGTAAACTGTTGTGGTGACTATAATAACCCTCCAGGAATTTATAGGCTTTAAGCCGAACGCCAAAACAAAAGTAGGTAACATGTTTTAACATAAAATATATGAAAATATCACGCCCATTCATTATATTATTTACCAATACTATAAGATCAAGGCTAAACAAGCATAACCACACAACACTCACATACCGCTTCAGAAGACCAGATACTCGCCTTGTTTTGTTTGTGGGGGTTGAGCCTCGGCTCTTTGGTCCAGCCTCTCAACTGTTATACAGGTTCCTGAGCCTATTGGGCTTTTTTATATATATCTTCATTTGGAACAGGGTATGGAATTTGCCTCCAAATCATTTCCTAATGCATTACATTTGTTACTCTGACACTGAAATGTGTTTTCTAACGTGTCTGTGGCTCATTTGGGCACCAAGCTTCCATCTGTCTCTTTGTTCGTGTTCCACTCGTGTTAAATAGTTTATCTTTGTTTATCCTGTTAGTTCTTCTGGGAATGTTATAGGTGGTAATCATGTCTTCCCTATCTCTTCAGTCTTCCAGTGGCATGAGGTTTAATACCCGTAGCCTTTCCTCATAACTCGTACTTCTCGACCCCGGAACTAGTCTGGTGGTATCCTCTGAACCTTCTCTACCTTTGTCCACGCTAGCATTGCATACTTCAAGATTGCTCTGACATATGTGACATACAGGGTTCTAAATGATTCCTTACACAAGTTTCTAAAGGCAGTTCTTATATCGGTCCAACCTAGTGCATGCCGCTGATGATATCCATTTCATGTGGGCTTGTGGGGACAGGTTCTGAGTGATATCAACCCCAGGTCTTTCTACCTGATTCTTGTAGGATTTCATCTCCCAATTGGAATTTTGTGTCCGGCCTCCTGCCCCCTATACCTATTCTCATTACTTTTCGCGTGCCTGAGTTCACCTCTAGTATCCATTTGTGGGACCATTCCTTCAGTTTGTCCAGGTCATCTTACAGTATCATGCCATCTTCCTCCGTCTCACAATTTTAGCATCGGCAAACATTGAGAAGAATGAGTCTATAGCCTCAGGAGGATCGTATATGCATCAGAAACAGATAGGTCGATGCACAGATAGATCCCTGTGGGACTCCGCTGGAAATATCTCGCCATTCTGAGCCTCACCCCTCATAGTCACTGTTTTCTGTTGTTTAGCTACACCCTTAAATCCATGTGAGCACCTTACCTGTTGTTCTTGCCTGTTTTCAAACTTATATACCAGCCTCTTATGGGGGTACTCTGTCAAAGGTTTTCTGACTGTCCAAGAAAATGCAGTCTGCTCACCTTTCTTTTTCTTATCTAATTTGTGTTGCTTGGTGATAGAATTCTGTTAAACCTTCGAGGGACGATTTACCCTTCCTGAACCCGTGTTGCTGGAATATCTTGAGATAATTTCGGGGCTTGGTATGTTATAAATTCCTTTCTCTCCAGATGTACTCATGTTTTTTCTCACAATTTTCTCCACCTTGCTTGGTATACTAGTTAGGGACACCAGCCTGTAGCCTTTTTTATATATAGGGACTACCGTAGCTGTCTTTTAACTTTCTGGTAGGTCTCCAGTTTCCAGTGACCTGTTATACACCATAGAAAGTGGCACCCTCTTTTAGTACCTATGATAAGATTGTCAGGTCCAACTGCCCTTGACACGTCCAGCTCTTAACACATGCCTCTTAACCTCATCTCTGGTAATCTCAATTCTTCCAAAGTTGCTTGGTTTGCCTCGCCTCTCTTAGTTCACGGACTTCTCCCTGCTCTAATGTGAAGACCTAGAAGCTTTTACCAAGCACACACTTTGTCAATTTCTGTGCACCTGTCCTCCTATTTTCTCAGTTTTAGTATGTGTTATGTGGCTGTGGAGCAGTTTTTATTTGGGTTGGGTTTAGCTGCATATCATATTTATACCGATAGCACAAAAGAAGGAACAGGGACTCCAGACCCGGAGACCGCCATGGTCGGGGCTTGGACGTCCACCTCCTGGGACTCGTGCGGCCCAGGCTCTGCTTCAGGAGGCTGGGGTCGTTGTTACCCTTGATGGGGTGGTTCTTCTCCGGCCCCGACCATGGCGGTCTCTGGGTTTGGGGTCCCTGTGCCTTATTTTACCAACTTCGAGGTAAACTCCGGGGCTGGAGCTCCTAGGGGCAGTTCGTTGTTGCCTTCAACCTTGTTCTGACAGTTCCTGCGACGGCGCTGGAACCAATCGTATTGGCAATTGCCTTTCCATTTAAGACTTACGGCGCCGTGGAGAGCGGGGACCTGATACATGGGTAACAGCTTCTCCATATCAACCTACCCTGGCTTTGCTCCCTGGTGAGGCCACTCTACACCGACAACCAGAGCGCAACTCCATAGTCTCCTGAGACTGATGGATGCCTACTACTACTGTCTCTGCTTCTCTCTGCGTCTCTCCTCACATTGAGGTGCTCATTCCTGGCCCTCTGGTATCTCCCTCTGTTCTCTGGTGTTTACTGCCCTCTGTAATTAATTGCGTTGCTTCCCTACTTGGCTGATTGAACCATGGATTCCTCCTTTGCTCTTCATTGTTTGTTTTCCTTTTGGGCCGGGATAAACTTGTCTACTGCCTCTAGACACTTGTGTGTGATGTAGTCTATCATGTCTTGTACAGCCTTTTCTCTCGGCTTTGTTCCCACAAAATTCCTGTTAGAAATGTTCTCATCATAATTTCCTCTTCGGTAATGCAATCGTTTATTTTTTGGTCTCTCCCTTGGGTGGGTTATTCGAACTTCCATCAGATACTCGAATGTCACTATACTGTGATCACCCGGTCCCATGGGGGCGTCCAGTTTGTCTGAGGCGTTTCGAGTGAATATCAGGTAGAGTCTGGCTGGTTTCCCTGGAATACGACCCCCCAATCGTTTAACAACCAGGTACTCAATCACTGCTGGGTGAACAGAGGCGTTCAGTTAGGGATTGGCGCCTAGTCAATCCTCCCCCGGACAGGATACGAAGCTAGGCCAGATCGCTCGGGACGCACAAAGCGAGAGTATTACCACTGGACGACTATAGGTTCTGCCTTGGTTGACAATGAACAATAGAAATTAGCATTTACAGTGTCGGAAATTGACATGTGTATAATATGTGATGCATTTGAGTGTAACCTCATAAAATATGCGCTAGAATCTACACTTTAGACAGATTGTCTTGTGTACTCACCTAGTTGTGCTTGCGGGGGTTGAGCTCTGGCTCTTTGGTCCCGCCTCTCAACCGTCAATCAGCAGGTGTACAGGTTCCTGAGCCTACTGGGCTTTATCATATCTACTCTTGAAACTGTGTATGGAGTCAGCCTCCACCACATGTGTGTGTGTGATTATGTTTATGTGACAGTGAATATGCGCATCATCCTCAATGTAATAACACCTCATTGAATTACTCAGATTAAGCAAAAATTAATAATTAAGCATTATTAATTTTCACAATGTTAATAATGCTTCTGTCTGGGTGTTCTGTTATTTAATGGAGGGTTCTAAATTATTACCGCTATTACTTTTGGTCCTGCTATTGTCGCAGGGAGTGTTATGCAGTCCCTCACACTCTCTCAGCTTCCTCACACTCAGCTGGGGCCCTGGTAGCGCTTGGAACTCATAATCCATAATCGCCTCCACCGGGGATGGATCCCCGGTGGAGGCGGAAACAAATGGGCAGAGTTTCTTTCACCCTGATGCCCATGTTACCTAGCAGTAAACAGGTACCTGGGAGTTACAGCTGCTACGGGCTGCGTCCTGTGCGTGTAGAAAAAGAATGATTGACAGTCGATAAGCGCGACCAAAGAGCCAAAGCTCAACCACCTCCCACAACTAGTTGACTTACAACTAGTCGAGTACATCAAGAGATTATCTTGTAACATCTGTTTATGTTCTAACACAACTGCCTGTCTTAACGAGCTTGGGGTAACCTAATATTACCCTCCCTTGTTCCCGCCCTCCACCCGTTCTTGTAACTTCCCGCCAAGAGCCGCCCGCCCTCCACCCGTTCTTGTAACTTCCCGCTCAAACCCGCCCGCCCTCCACCCGTTCTTGTAACCCGCCCGCCCAGAGCCGCCCGCCATCCACCCGTTCTTGTAACTTCCCGCCCAGAGCCGCCCGCCCTCCACCCGTTCTTGTAACTTCCCGCCAAGAGCCGCCCGCCCTCCACCCGTTCTTGTAACTTCCCGCCAAGAGCCGCCCGCCCATCCACACCTGTTCGTGATCAAGCGCCGAGCTGGCAGACGCACAGATGTTCACACCACTCGCTTTTATATATTGAAATAAAAACAATATTTCACTTCACAGTTCTGTTTGAAAATCATTTCTTCTTCACAGAGCGCCGAAATATATATATATTTTTTTATAAATATATGGGTTCGGTGTCCCGGATGAAATATGATTGTCTACTCTAACTTTATATATCTACCATAGAGCCATCTATCGTCATATAGGCTGTGATATTTCATATATCTACCAGAGAGACATCTATCGTCATATAGGCTGTGATATTTCATATATCTACCATAGAGCCATCTATCGTCATATAGGCTGTGATATTTCATATATCTACCAGAGAGACATCTATCGTCATATAGGCTCTGATATTACAGGGGCTACGATATTACGGGGGCTACGATATTACGGGGAGCTACGATATTACACGGGCTACGATATTATAGGGGCTACGATATTACAGGGGTTACGATATTACAGGGGTTACGATATTACGGGGCTACGATATTACTGGGGACTACGATATTACAGAGGCTACGATATTACGGGGACTACGATATTACTGGGGACTACGATATTACAGAGGCTACGATATTACGGGGACTACGATATTACAGGGTCTATGATATTACAGGGGCTACGATATTACGGGGGTTACGATATTACGGGGGTTACGATATTACGGGGGTTACGATATTACGGGGGCTACGATATTATGGGGGCTACGATATTACGGGGGCTACAATATTATGGGGGTTACGATATTACGGGGGCTACGATATTAGAGGAGCTATAATATTACGGGGGGTTACGATATTACGGGAGCTACGATATTACGGGGGTTACGATATTACGGGAGCTACGATATTACGGGAGCTACGATATTACGGGAGCTACGATATTACGGGGGTTACGATATTACGGGGGCTACGATATTACGGGGGCTACGATATTACGGGGGTTACGATATTACGGGGGCTACGATATTATGGGGGTTATAATATTACAGGGGGCTACGATAATATGGGGGCTTCGATATTACAGGGGCTACGATATTACGGGGGTTACGATATTACGGGAGCTACGATATTACAGGGGTTACGATATTACGAGGGAGCTACGATATTACGGGGTTACGATATTATGGGAGCTACGATAGTACGGGGATTACGATATTACAGGGGGTGCTACGACATTACGGGGTCTACGATATTACAGGGTCTACGATATTACGGGGGTTACGATATTACGGAGGTTACGATATTACGTGGGTTACGATATAACAGGGGGGGCTACGATATTACGGGGGCTACCATATTACGGGGTTACGATATTACGGGAGCTACGATATTACAGGGGGGCTACGTTATTACGGGGGCTACGATATTGCAGGGGGGCTACAATATTACGGGGGCTACGATATCAGAGGCTACGATATCGCGGGGGGCTGCGATATCATGGATGGCTACTATATCACGGGGGCTACGATGTCACAGGCTACGATATTACGGGGGGCTACGATATCACAGAGGCTACGATATCACGGGTGGCTACAATATCACAGGAAGGGTACGATATCACAGGAAGGCTACGATATCAAGGGGGCTACAATATCACAGAAGGCTACAATATCATGGAAAGGCTACGATATCACGGGTGGACTACGGTATCACGGAGGGGAGGGACCTACGATATCACGGGGCTACAATATCATGGGGGGATACAATATTTCGGGGGCTATGATATCACGCGGGGCTACAATATCACGGTGGGCTACGATATCATGGGGGACTACGATTTTAAGGGGGGCTACGATATCACGGGGGCTACATTATCGCAGGAGGCTTCGATATCACAGGGGCTACAATATCATGGGGGCTTTCAAAAACATGGGGGCTACGATATCATGGGGATACGATATCATGAGGGCTACGATATTACGGGCGGCTACGATATTACAGGGAGGCTACGATATTACGGGGGGCTCCGATATTACGGGGGTTGCGATATTACAGGGGGGCTACGATATTGCTGGGGGCTACGATATTACAGGGGCTACGATATTACAGGGGTTACAATATTACTGGGGCTACGATATTACAGGGGGGCTACGATATTACGGGGGCTACGATATGACGGTGGTTACAATATCACATAAGGCTACGATATCACGGGGGGCTAGGATTATCACGCGTGGCCTACGATATCATAGGGGGGCTACGATATCAAGGGGGGCTATGATATCTCGGGGGTCTATGATATCTCGGGGGCTACGATGTCACAGGGGTCCGCGATATCACAGGTGGCTACGATATCACAGGGGACTACGATATCACGGGTGGCTACGATATCACAGGAAGGCTACGATATCACAGGAAGGCTACGATATCACAGGGGCTACAATATCACAGAATGCTACAATATCACGAAAAGGCTATGATATCATGGGTGGACTACGATATCACGGAGGGGAGGGACCTACGCTATCACGGGGCTACAATATCACGGGCGGGGGGATACGATATCACGGGGGGGATAAAATATCTTGGGGGCTATGATATCACGCGGGGCTACGATATCACGGTGGGCTACGATATCATGGGGGACTTCGATATTACGGGTGTGTGTGTGTGTGTGTGTGTGTACTCACCTAGTTACTCACCTAGTTGTGTTTGCGGGGGTTGAGCTCTGGCTCTTTGGTCCCGCCTCTCAACCGTCAATCAACAGGTGTACAGATTCCTGAGCCTATCGGGCTCTGTCATATCTACACTTGAAACTGTGTATGGAGTCAGCCTCCACCACATCACCCCCTAATGCATTCCATTTGTCAACCACTCTGACACTAAAAAAGTTCTTTCTAATATCTCTGTGGCTCATTTGGGCACTCAGTTTCCACCTGTATCCCCCTGTGCGTGTTCCCCTTGTGTTAAATAGACTGTCTTTATCTACCCTATCAATCCCCTTCAGAATCTTGAATGTGGTGATCATGTCCCCCCTAACTCTTCTGTCTTCCAGCGAAGTGAGGTTTAATTCCCGTAGTCTCTCCTCGTAGCTCATACCTCTCAGCTCGGGTACTAGTCTGGTGGCAAACCTTTGAACCTTTTCCAGTTTAGTCTTATCCTTGACTAGATATGGACTCCATGCTGGGGCTGCATACTCCAGGATTGGCCTGACATATGTGGTATACAAAGTTCTGAATGATTCTTTACACAATTTTCTGAATGCCGTTCGTATGTTGGCCAGCCTGGCATATGCCGCTGATGTTATCCGCTTGATATGTGCTGCAGGAGACAGGTCTGGCGTGATATCAACCCCCAAGTCTTTTTCCTTCTCTGACTCCTGAAGAATTTCCTCTCCCAGATGATACATTGTATCTGGCCTCCTGCTCCCTACACCTATCTTCATTACATTACATTTGGTTGGGTTAAACTCTAACAACCATTTGTTCGACCATTCCTTCAGCTTGTCTAGGTCTTCTTGTGTGTGTGTGTGTGTGTGTGTGTGTGTGTGTGTGTGTGTGTGTGTGTAGTAGGGAAGTTGAGGACTAGAACCGTGCGCACCATGGGCAGCTGGTGCCAGGTACGTAGGCCTCAAGGTATGTGGGGGGGATTTTTCCGGATGTTTAGGCGCTTGTTGGACTCGTGTCAGCGTCAGGTATCTGGTTACGCGGTAGGGTTTGATGGGGGGGGGGGGTTATGTTGGGGGGTATGAGAGTATGTGGGGTATGTGGGGAGAGTAAGGAATAGGAGGAGAAGAGGAGAATAGGGGAATTGATGACTGGCAGCTGCATGGGAGGGGAGTGAGGGGAGGGTGGGACATATGACCACACCTTAATGTGCGAGGCGTCAAAGACCACACACCAGTACACTTCTCCTACATTGCTGTATGTGGGCTGCCTCATGACCTATGTCTCGCTGCTGCTATGTGGCAGAGTGAGCTGTGACAGGAGTGACTATGGTGTGCCGTATTGCTGTCATCAAAAGCAGTCCTCCAGACCCACGGAGTGTGTGAAATTGACAGGTGATAGATAGAGGCTGTCACCTTTCGAGGGGGAAGCTGAGGGAAAGTGGGGTGCGAGGGGGAGGACGACATCCACCCCTGGTGCAGCTCCCAACACGACCTGGTCTGACACCTAACTAATGCCCACCCTCATCCTACACACGTGCAGTTTTACATAAAATAGACATTCTCACTGCCAGCTGTTACCTCCCCTCATTCATATCTTAAGAGTCTGCTCTCTCTCTCTCTCTCTCTCTCTCTCTCTCTCTCTCTCTCTCTCTCTCTCTCTCTCTCTCTCTCTCTCTCTCTCTCTCTCTTTCTCTCTCACCACCAAACACAGCTGCATTAGCTCAGAATAAAAGTTAAACGCTTTCTTCTCTCTAAGATAATAATGACTGTCAAAACCGCAAACACCTGTCCACCCATTCTCTCCTCGCTTCTCAACCGCAATGGTCTCCAACCCTCTCTGGCCGAGGGGAAGCCTCCCTCCCTCACCCCTCAACATATCCAGGCCATGTAGGGACCCCTCCCCCTTCCACCCCTCTACATAGCCTTACTTAGCCTCATCTATTAATCAAACTATATATAGCTCCACACAGGATTAACTCTACGGTGCTTACCCATACATATTCATCTACTCTTCCCCTATTCTCCTCTTCTCCTATTCTCCTCCTATTCCTTACTCTCCCCACATACCCCACATACTCTCATACCCCCCAACATAACCCCCCCCCATCAAACCCTATCGCGTAACCAGACACCTGACGCTGACACGCGTCCAACACGCGCCAAAACATCCGGAAAAATCCCCCCCCACATACCTTGAGGCCTACGTACCTAGCACGGTTCTTGTCCTCAACTTCACTACTCGGGGGCTACGATATCACGGGGGCTACAATATCACGGGGGGCTACAATATCACGGGGGGCTAAATATATCACGGGGAGCTACAGTATCACGGGGGGCTAAATATATCACGGGGGGCTACAATATCACGGGGGCTACAATATCACGGGGGGCTACAATATCACGGGGGGCTACAATATCACGGGGGCTACAATATCACGGGGGGCTACAATATCACGGGGGGCTACAATATCACGGGGGGCTACACTATCACGGGGGGCTACAATATCACGGGGGCTACAATATCACGGGGGGCTACAATATCACGGGGGGCTACACTATCACGGGGGACTACACTATCACGGGGGACTACACTATCACGGGGGACTACACTATCACGGGGGACTACAATATCACGAGGGTTACAATATCACGGGGGGCTACAATATCACGGGGGCTACAATATCACGGGGGTTACAATATCACGGGGGGGTTACAATATCACGGGGGGCTACAATATCACGGGGGGTTACAATATCACGGGGGGCTACAATATCACGGGGGGTTACATTATCACGGGGGGCTACAATATCACGGGGGCTACAATATCACGGGGGTTACAATATCACGGGGGGCAATAATATCACGGGGGGCTACAATATCACGGGGGTTACAATATCACGGGGGCTACAATATTACGGGGGTTACAATATCACGGGGGTTACAATATCACGGGGGGCTACAATATCACGGGGGGCTACAATATCACGGGGGGCTACAATATCACGGGGGGCTACAATATCACGGGGGCTACAATATCACGGGGGGCTACAATATCACGGGGGGCTACAATATCACGGGGGGCTACACTATCACGGGGGGCTACAATATCACGGGGGCTACAATATCACGGGGGGCTACAATATCACGGGGGGCTACAATATCTCGGGGGGCTACACTATCACGGGGGACTACACTATCACGGGGGACTACACTATCACGGGGGACTACACTATCACGGGGGACTACAATATCACGAGGGGTTACAATATCACGGGGGCTACAATATCACGGGGGCTACAATATCACGGGGGGCTACAATATCACGGGGGGTTACAATATCACGGGGGGTTACAATATCACGGGGGGCTACAATATCACGGGGGCTACAATATCACGGGGGTTACAATATCACGGGGGTTACAATATCACGGGGGGCAATAATATCACGGGGGGCTACAATATCACGGGGGTTACAATATCACGGGGGCTACAATATTACGGGGGTTACAATATCACGGGGGTTACAATATCACAGGGGGCTACAATATCACGGGGGGCTACAATATCACGGGGGGCTACAATATCACGGGGACTACAATATCAGGGGAGGCTACAATATCACGGGGGGCTACAATATCACGGGGGGGCTACAATATCACGGGGGGCTACAATATCACGGGGGGCTACAATATCACGGGGGGCTACACTATCACGGGGGACTACAATATCACGGGGGGCTACAATATCACGGGGGGGGCTACAATATCACGGGGGGGCTACAATATCACGGGGGGGCTACAATATCACGGGGGGGCTACAATATCACGGGGGGCTACAATATCACGGGGGACTACAATATCACGGGGGGCTACAATATCACGGGGGGGGGGGCTACAATATCACGGGGGGAGCTACAATATCACGGGGGGCTACAATATCACGGGGGACTACAATATCACGGGGGGGCTACACTATCACGGGGGGGCTACAATATCACGGGGGGCTACAATATCACGGGGGGCTACAATATCACGGGGGGGCTACAATATCACGGGGGGCTACAATATCACGGGGGGCTACAATATCACGGGGGACTACAATATCACGGGGGGCTACAATATCACGGGGGACTACACTATCACGGGGGGGCTACAATATCACGGGGGGCTACAATATCACAGGGGGGCTACAATATCACGGGGGGGCTACAATATCACGGGGGGCTACAATATCACGGGGGGGCTACAATATCACGGGGGGGGCGACAATATCACGGGGGGGCTACAATATCACGGGGGGGGCTACAATATCACGGGGGGGCTACAATATCACGGGGGGCTACAATATCACGGGGGCTACAATATCACGGGGGGCTAAAAAATCACGGGGGGCTACAATATCACGGGGGACTACAATATCACGGGGGGCTACAATATCACGGGGGGCTACAATATCACGGGGGACTACACTATCACGGGGGGCTACACTATCACGGGGGGCTACAATATCACGGGGGACTACACTATCACGGGGGGCTACACTATCACGGGGGACTACACTATCACGGGGGACTACACTATCACGGGGGGCTACACTATCACGGGGGGCTACACTATCACGGGGGGCTACGCTATCACGGGGGGCTACACTATCACGGGGGCTACACTATCACGGGGGGACTACAATATCACGAAGGGCTACACTATCACGAAGGGCTACAATATCACGGGGGGCTGCAATAGCACGGGGGTTACAATATCACGAGAGGGATACAATATCACGAGAGGGATACAATATCACGGGGGGCTACAGTCAAGTAAGGGGACGTATCGTACCTGGACAGCATAGTAGGGGGACGTATCGTACCTGGACAGCATAGTAGGGGACGTATCGTACCTGGACAGTCAAGTAGGGGGACGTATCGTACCTGGACAGTCAAGTAGGGGGACATATCGTACCTGGACAGTCAAGTAGGGGGACATATCGTACCTGGACAGTCAAGTAGGGGGACGTATCGTACCTGGGCAGCCTAGTAGGGGACGTATCGTACCTGGACAGCCAAGTAAGGGGACGTATCGTACCTACACAGCCAAGTAGGGGGACGTATTGTACGTAGACAGCCAAGTAAGGGGACGTATCGTATCTACACAGCCAAGTAGGGGGACGTATCGTACCTAGACAGCCAAGTAGGGGGACGTATCGTACGTACACAGCCAAGTAAGGGTACGTATCGTACCTGGACAGCCTAGTAAGGGGACGTATCGTACCTACACAGCCAAGTAAGGATACGTATCGTACCTGGACAGCCTAGTAGGGGGACGTATCCTACCTGGACAACCAAGTAGGGGGACGTATCGTACCTGGATAGCCAAGCAGGGGACGTATCGTACCTGGACAGTCAAGTAGGGAGAGGTATCGTACCTGGACAGTCAAGTAAATGGACGTATCGTACCTACACAGCCTATTAGGGGGACGTATCGTACCTAGACAGCCAAGTAGGGGACGTATCGTATCTAGACAGCCAAGTAGGGGACGTATCGTACCTAGACAGCCAAATAGGGGGACGTATCGTACGTACACAGCCAAGTAAGGGTACGTATCGTACCTGGACAGCCTAGTAAGGGGACGTATCGTACCTACACAGCCAAGTAAGGGTACGTATCGTACCTACACAGCCAAGAAAGGGTACGTATCGTACCTGGACAGCCTAGTAGGGGGACGTATCCTACCTGGACAGCCAAGTATGGGGACGTATCGTACCTGGACAGCCTAGTAGGGGGACGTATCCTACCTGAACAGCCAAGTATGGGGACGTATCGTACCTGGACAGCCTAGTAAGGGGACGTATCGTACCTGGACAGCCAAGTAAGGGAAAGTATCGTACCTGGACAGCAATGCAAGGGGAAGTATCTTACCTGGACAGCCAAGTAAGGGGACGTATCGTACCTGGACAGCCAAGTAGAGGACGCTAAGCCCCCAAACCATTTCAAGGTAACCTCAAGGTAGCCGCGATCCCATCGTGACATTCTCGAACGTCAAGGTAAATAACCCTGCCTACTTCAAGATAATTCAGCTCACGCGCCAGAAACACAATAGCGACATTTTACCCATTAGTCGTTCCTGAGAGTTAATAAATTAAGTAGATAGAGACTATCACGTGATAACTTGCGAAGTCACAGACTATCAAACCACTCGTGTTTCATCTAAGATATCAGTGTACTAATAAAGTAATGGGAAAGGTGCCTAGTGAACTTAACAGAGTGGCAGGAGGGTATTTGCAAGATTCTCAGTTGGAAGTTCTTTTAGATGATCCCGAGGTGTAAAGTTACGCTTCTTGCCACCACTCTGAGGGCAGAGTGTAAGCAGCTCACACAGAGCCACGTGTTGACACCCGCCCGCCACAGCCACCCTATATTCCTAGGCCATTGTGTTTGCTCCAGCTGTTTCCATGTGGCGTGCCTCGTCCTCCCTCGCCCCAAACAATACTCACATGTGGTCCATTGTGTCTGTCACCTAACCAACACGGACCATTCTGGCATAAGATAGGTGCTGTCGGTTTGAGAGATCTCGCCTCACAGCTGTGAACTCTCACATTGAGACACGTCAATGTGTCTCAATGTAAGAGTTCACCAGTATGGTTCTTCTTGTGAACCATACACTGGTGTTCCATGGCGGAGTCGCACCACGGTCGAGTGTGTGTGTGTGTCCTGTCACCATCTTACTGGGGGTTGAGTTTCGTCTCTTTGGTCCGGCCTTTCAACTGTCCGTCAACTGCTGTACAGATTCCTGAGGTATGAGAGTGTCGAGGCTGCAGCCCTTACTGCAAGTACAATCCCTACATTTGTTTAGGTGTCTTTCTGCGCATTGAGTCCACTGAGCAGTCAGACGTTGTCACCTTCTCAACACCAGTCTCAGGTGTTAGATAAGAGATCGAGTAAGACAAGACGGTAAATATACGATTATGTGTTCGGTACCACGCAGTTGCACTTGTCATTTGTGAACGTGGTTAAGAGAACCACAAGCCAATGACATTTGTTGTTAAAGATAATCCTGTATATCCGAATTCACATTTGTGCAGAAATCCTTATCCAGAAGATGTCTTTTCACTTAAAGTTAAGGTGTATGACTTTTGTTCTTGGCGCAAAGCTCCCAGAACTTAGCTTAGCTCCAACGTCATGATTTGATCTGTTGTAATGTAGACAATACTCTTTTCTGTCCTCCTTGTCAGACTTATTGTATTTCTTCCCAGACACTGGATTGTCATCAGAATCCTGCCAGAGGCCAAACTCTGTGTGTGGAGTGTTTGAGACTTGAGACTTCATGAATCTCCTGAACACACGCTATTAGATGACCTTGTGTGCTGGATGTCAAGTCTTCCTGAGGCCGGTCCATATGATTTACTTTATCATATTGTGTGAAAAGTTGTCTCGGAGTGCAGTACCTCGGCATGTTTAACTTTCAATTTCATTCTGCCATTTGAGCATCTAATTTGAGCTTTGTGAGCTCTGCTGCTGCTGCAGTTTTTGCTGCTCTGTGTCTCTCTGTGCTGCACACACACCTGGCTTTCCTAGCTTTTTCTTCCAATGTCAACCTTGCTTTTTGTAACTATGCTTCTCTGTCTGCAAATTTTGCTTCCCAATATTTCCTGCTGCAAGCCTCGCTGTCCCTAATTCAACTTTTGCTCTGTCCTCTCTATCTGCTTTAGGAGCCTGACAGCTGAGTGGACAGCGCTCGGTATTCGTAGTCCTGAGGTTCCGGATTCGATCCCCAGTGGAGGCGGAAACAAATGGGCTGAGCTTCTTTCACTCTGATGCCTCTATTCACCTAGCAATAAATAGGTACATGGGCGTTAGACAGCTGCTACGGGCTGCTTCCTGGGGGGGGGGGTGACAATAAGGAGGCTTGGTCGAGGACCGGGCCACGGGGACGCTAAGCCCCGAAATCATCTCAAGGGGTGCAACCCCCTGAAGATAACCAAGATAGGGTCGACAGGGCAGCGAGATGTTCCTAACGTGACTCTTCAACCACCTGGACATCAACCAGGTGGTGATGAAGTGTAATAACTAGTTCAGGCATAATAATGCTCGCCTTAACTTCCAACCCATAATGCTTTACTAATGCTGTCAGGCTACGGGAGGGGAAACTATGAGGAGAACGCGCCAAGCCATGTCGTAACTCAGTCGATTAAGGCAGCGTCTAGGATTCTCTCGGTCGCAGGTTCGAATCCTCGTCACGGCCCTTGTGGATTTGTTCATCCAGACATCTATAAACTCACCAGGTTCCTCGCGGAAGGGTGTTGAGGCAACGATGCAACGTTTAAAGCAGCTAGAAAATATTTCTTTATTTTCAGGTATTGTTCCAGGTATTTCTTCCCGAATCTGGTCATCACTATGTTACCTGCATCTGTTAATAATTCATTAGGTGAAAGGAAATGTCCCCCAACCATTTCCGTTCCCCCCAGGATTCGAACCCGGAATTTTCGATTGTGCGTCGGGAACGAACCCGACTGTACTAGCGGAACCATTAATAAGTTCCTCATTGCTGCGTGTTAACAACCTAGGTAGCACAGTAGGCCTCGTGGACGAAGGTTATCTTGAGATGATTTCGGGGCTTTAGTGTCCCCGCGGCCCGGTCCTCGACCAGGCCTCCACCCCCAGGAAGCAGCCCGTGACAGCTGACTAACTCCCAGGTACCTATTTACTGCTAGGTAACAGGGGCATTCAGGGTGAAAGAAACTTTTGCCCATTTGTTTCTGCCTCGTGCGGGAATCGAACCCGCGCCACAGAATTACGAGTCCTGCGCGCTATCCACCAGGCTACGAGGCCCCTAGGTCTAGAAGGTAAAATAATAATCGATCAAAATTAAATATTTTATTTACAGGTAACCTATGAACTAAGGGAGCGTGACTGTAGGGCGGTATTGATATTCGAACCCCAGTTGGAAACAGACCCAACTATAGGATGGGTTAACCCAAGTATCGCTCTTCCAAAAGGGTCGCCCAAGTTGGAAAAGACGAACGCTGAAAGAATATTGTTGAAAACATCTTGATAACTGATTAAACCAAAATTATTTATTAGTCAGAAGAAAGACAGAAACGCGATCTATATGTAAAACCTCTACCAGACAAATATTTTAAGTAAAACCGAAGATATTTGTAGTTGTATAAAAGTGGCAGTTTTCATCGCTCGTCAAACTCGAAAACCGCAGCATTCATCTCAGAACCATGCCTATTTCACGCAGATTCCTTAATAAACGTAAGAGTTTTATATGTCACAAGAAAGACAGATATATAAGCTTCGTTCTAAATACCTTACCATGGGCATATTTAAATTTAAAGCGAAGATACGTGTACTTTTATAATAGCCGAGCTCCGACTCCGGACAGATCGATCGACGGAGCAACTCTCTCTCAGAACAAGGCTTATTTCACGTAAATTTGTAAATAATCGTAAATTTGTTATATGCCTCAAGAAAGATAGGAATATAAGGCTCATTTTAAACACTTTATCATAGACATAATTAAAGTTCTAATGAAGATTCATGTATTTTAATAATCGCCGAGCTCCGACCCCCGCATAGACTGAGCGACAGAGCAACTCTCTCAGAAGAATGTTTATATTACGTAAATTCGTTAATAAACACAAATGTTTTACACGTTTTAAGAAAGATAGAAATATAAGCTTTATTTTAAATACATTACATTAGACATATTTAAAGCTCAAGTGAAGATATATATGTTTTTATAGTGGCGTTCAGTAGCTTTTCGGTCATGGAGTGCAGACGCCTACGCACTTGCCAATATGTTGTGTAATTAACAAAGATACGCTAATAAAGCCTAAAATATTACATGCCTCCAGAAAGACAGAGCTATAATCGTTATTGTGAGTGCATCAAAGGAAATATATCATGTTGGAGACCAATGATATAGCAATTTTAATTTAAGTTTCGAGTCCCGCCCGGTCGAGAGAGATGGGGCGACTCTCGCCCCATCTATTGGAGATTCTGTCCACTAAAGACCCAAAGCTACTCAAACCTTCCTAGCATTACATAAGCAATGAAGTAATATGGTATATTTACTCACTATAATGTGGATGCTGGATGCAGAAAATGAGAAAACATAATTTTAATCTGAAAAAATATCATTTCATAACAAAATAAGATGTAAATATGTAATATCAAAGGAAGTCGATGGTCCAAGCAACAATATTGTGGAGCGACTTATCCAAGATATATTGCTCTCTGGAAAGTGTTTGCTGGCATATCAACCTTCTGTACACAGTGATCCAGTCGTCGAACTTCTCTGCTCAAATTATCGCAAATTTAATTTATGATGTTAACAAGTAGAATGCGTATTTTTAATCAAATCTAACGATATTAACAAGTAGAATGCGTATTTTTAATCAAATCTAACATAACTAGCCAGAAAACGTTAAAGATTATTTAAAAATACATGGTTGGAAGTTAAATCAACTCCATAGAACAATATTTTTGTTATAGATACTAATCGTTATTTGTTGGTATGCGTTCGCTACTTAAACTATCATGTACTGTATTTATGTAAAATCTCCCTGTTTCTTCGGACATGGAACACGGAACCTTACACGCTCTCTGATTTACTGTTTAATAGAGATTCACAAATAAGCTTATGATTGTATACGTTATCAAAAAGGCAGTGACAAAGTCAATTTTGCATTTTAATCACAGAGATTAGATCTTGGTGAGATAGGAAAGATATTCATATTTTAAAGAAGGATTTTTGAACCATCGCTCTCCCTATCGATAGAAACTAACTTTTTTTTTGTTATTATTAACAAGCTTAGGTATACACAGTAATGTGCTGCTACCCTATTCTATATGAAAGATTACACAGTGTATATCAAAAACTAGCTATAAGTTCATTAAATATTCCCATCTCACAGGATGGTTAGTTATACATGGAATCAGGGGATAAAATACCAGCCTCAATAAAAAAAAAATCAACTGTGACTAACAAGAACGCCACTTACGGGCTATTCATGCCCGTGCTACCTTTTGGGTGGCTTAATCCTCATCAATCAATCACAAGAAACAAGGGATACATCTCCCGTCACGCAGGGTCCAGTCGCACCTCCACAGATCTCCAGTATCATCTATTGATACTGTTAATGGTTCAAGAGGACTACCACTTACGGGCCTACCTCAAGGTAACAATCAGGTGAGAACATAAAATATAAGGCTGATCTATTAGCCTCCGTTAGCAAAATCCGGGTACAGCATAAGAATATCTTCCAATATTCCTAAGTGTATGAAGTAATTACAGAGTTCAAAGTACCTTATACCATTTGGTCTGAAGTCACTTATAACAGGGCAATCACAGATATAGTGTTGGTGAGTATGTCCCAGCTCTTGTTCACATAGTTGACAATTGGAATATTCACCATTGGGGGCTATTCATTACCTGCAGCCACCTGCGATACATATCGATATCCTAGCCTAATTCTGGCAATTACAATGTCACACTGTCATTGTGACACTAGTGGAAGTTTTATGCTGTCCGTTCATATAATTCTCGATTCTAAACATGTTTACTTAGTTTAGTTCATTAATTATGCACCCCATATATCATCTTGTGGGCGGTAGTGGAAAAGGTTACAGAGGCACATAAACATATCATAGCTCTTTATACTCTTGCTTTCTGGCTTTTGTGTGTCAGTGACTGCTCTTCTGTCTTCCCTAATTTCCTAAAATATTGCGGCTTTGACAGAAGAGATTGGAATGCCCATATCCCACTCAACTTCAGGCTTATCACATTCAGTTTTAGCTGCCTTGTTTGTGTCATCATGCTGGACAACACCTATATGAGAAGGTATCCATACAAATGAGACTTTGAAACTCCTACTGTTTGCAATAATAATGTTGTTTATAATGGAAGTTACAACTACAACCTTTTGAAGATCAATGATAATTTTATCTAGATAATGTAATAAACGAAAGTTTTCTATGTCAACAGAAAGGCAGAAATATAAGCTACACTTTAAATACTTGTCATAAATATAACTGAAGTGAAAGCGAAGATATATACATTTGATACTGTACAGTTTCTTGATGGCTTGCTCTAAGAGTGTGAAGCCCTTCACACCAGCCTATAAATTGTGTAATTTATTTCCATATATGCTAATTAACCTTAAAATCTATATGTCAGAAGGAAGGAAGATGTAGACGTTAATGTGAAAACATTTCAAGAAATATCTCTCTCTTTTAAAGTTAAATAATACAATCCTATCGCCGGTGTCCGAACACATGAAAGCTACTTAGGTATCAGTGGCCAGCCAGGTGGAGATCACATATAGCATTTCTGTTTTTACATTCTTGTAAAGCCACTATAACACGCAGTGTTTCGGGCAGGTCCTTAATCTAACAGATAATTTGAATTTTTTTTTTTAGCAAAATTGAGAAATGTTAACAGGTACATTTTAAGAAAATTTGTCGAAGATTAGGTAGTACATTAAAGTAAAATTTGAGGAATATCAACATTTATTTGATAATGAGCACTACATCCTGGCCCCCCCCCCCTCTGACCAAAACTGCACCCTGACCCAAGCTCGTTTCTAGCATTCTATACAGATTGGATGCAACGGGGCCACTGGACACGGGTTCTGACAGAATGACCTGCAAGGGTCAACTGCAATCATCATAGAAAACCCTCAACAGAAATCATCATAGAAAACCTTCAATAGCAGTCACCACAGAAAACCTTCGTAACGCACACGGGAAAGCAGGGCAGACTCACCTATTCATTGCCAATCCTGATAGTTTAGAATTTCTTAGGAAGTATAACATTTTTGTTTGACACTTTGTGCCTGGAAGAGCCCCTTCTTAGTCTTGGCCAGCTACCTTTGACAATTTAGTCCAGGTGGGTGTCTCTTGGCCAGTACTCTGTTTGTTTTCCTTGGCCAGTACTCTAAATGTTAATTTTGAACAGTAGCCTTAACATTTATTGTCCTTCACAGTCGCCTACGATAATTCGTCCTGGACGGTATCCATTGCCCCTTTTTTATGCTTATTTTTTGTGTATATTAGTTGTCATCCTCGTCTGTGGTCGTCACTGTGGTGGTCGTCACTGTGGTGGTCGTCACTGTGGTGGTGGTCGTCACTGTGGTGGTGGTCGTCACTTTGATGGTCGTCGTCACTGTGGTGGTCGTCACTGTGGTGGTAATCGTCACTGTGGTGGTGGTCGTCACTGTGATGGTGGTCGTCACTGTGATGGTGGTCGTCACTGTGGTGGTCGTCACTGTGGTGGTGGTCGTCACTGTGATGGTGGTCGTCACTGTGATGGTGGTCGTCACTGTGGTGGTGGTCGTCACTGTGATGGTCGTCACTGTGATGGTGGTCGTCACTGTGATGGTGGTCGTCACTGTGGTGGTGGTCGTCACTGTGGTGGTGGTCGTCACTGTGATGGTGGTCGTCACTGTGGTGGTCGTCACTGTGGTGGTGGTCGTCACTGTGGTGGTCGTCACTGTAGTGGTGGTCGTCACTGTGGTGGTGGTCGTCACTGTGGTGGTCGTCACTGTAGTGGTGGTCGTCTCTGTGGTGGTGGTCGTCACTGTGATGGTGGTCGTCACTGTGATGGTGGTCGTCACTGTGATGGTGGTCGTCACTGTGGTGGTGGTCGTCACTGTGGTGGTCGTCACTATGGTGGTGGTCGTCACTGTGGTAGTCATCACTGTGGTGGTGGTCGTCACTGTGGTGGTGGTCGTCACTGTGGTGGTCGTCGTCACTGTGGTGGTCGTCGTCACTGTGGTGGTGGTCGTCACTATGGTGGTGGTCGTCACTGTGGTAGTCATCACTGTGGTGGTGGTCGTCACTATGGTGGTGGTCGTCACTATGGTGGTGGTCGTCACTGTGGTAGTCATCACTGTGGTGGTGGTCGTCACTGTGGTGGTCGTCGTCACTGTGGTGGTGGTCGTCACTGTGATGGTGGTCGTCACTGTGGTGGTGGTCGTCACTGTGATGGTGGTCGTCACTGTGGTGGTGGTCGTCACTGTGATGGTGGTAGTCACTGTGGTGGTCGTCACTGTGATGGTCGTCGTCACTGTGATGGTCGTCACTGTGGTGGTCGTCGTCACTGTGGTGGTCGTCACTGAGGTGGTTGTCGTCACTGTGGTGGTCGTCGTCACTGTGGTCGTCGTCACTTTGGTGGTCGTCGTCACTGTAGTGGTGGTCGTCACTGTGATGGTGGTCGTCACTGTAGTGGTGGTCGTCACTGTAGTGGTGGTCGTCACTGTAGTGGTGGTCGTCACTGTGGTGGTGGTCGTCACTCTAATGGTCGTCACTGTAGTGGTCATCACTGTGGTAGTCGTCGTCACTGTGGTAGTCATTACTCTGGTAGTCGTTGTAACACCATAAAAGTGTTTAATTATATTTATTAACATAGAACATGAGTCAGCCAGTTAGGATTTTGAGAGGCGCCAGGTTGTCTGACCTTAGCAATTAAAAAATCACCCCTCTAGAGTGTTAATGACCACATGTTGACCAGGAGTCAGGTCGTGTGAATTGTCCTTGCTTCTGCTAAGCTGATATTTGCAGACGGCTGGCTGGGTTGGGCCCCATCAAACAAGCTGTTGTTTAAGGTGTGGTAGGTAGAGAGCCTTAGGCTATCTTACTTGTGGGCGGGGTTTAGCTACCAGGTCCTCCCATAAATACCCAGGAAACTGTACATTCGTGAGGATAGGGCATCAGCAGAGAATAGAGCAGACAGAGTCCAAATTAGGCTCAGACATTTGGTGAGTTGGACTGTAAAGTGACAAATTGGGTGTTTCCGACTGAGGGTGTTATGTGATTTCAAGAGCAGACAGTCGTAGTGGTCTCAATGTCTTGTGTGGTGACTTATATTGTATATTAAACTTGACATAGTGAACATTAAGTTTAATTGCTTGCATTATGATACTTGTTAAATTTATACTTGATTAACTTACTTTTTAATCTGACTTTGTGTTCCCTAGATTTTGGGTTTTCTGATATATTGCGAGCTAGAGTGTGGAGCACTCTGAGCTTACTGACTTAATACGTATGAGTACATGCTTACAGCAGATACAGTTGACACATGCTAAAGTAACATTTCATAGCAACTTAGGGTACAGACACGTTCCATTTCTTGTCTTGGATGTACTGAGCTAGAATAGATGGTGGCAGCTACTTTCTACTTCTACTCTCTACTCTTCAACACTTTCTACTGCTCTCCGTGTTCTCAGTTGCCCCCTCCACCTCTTTTCAAACTTTCCCTTTCACCTGACCACTCCTCGCTACTCCTAAACTCTTTCCCTTACTCCTCCACAACGGGCTCACCATAGCCCGTGCTACTTGGAACTTTTTGTTCCAAGTAGCTGAATCTTAAACAACAACATTACTCCTCCCACCTCCCTTCTTCCTCTCACACCCCAAACCCCTCACACATTACTTCATTAAGCATTTTTTTCCAACTTATTTCTGATACGTTACATCGTTACTGTGGTGGTCGTCACTGGTAGTCGTTATACTGGTCTTGTGGTAGTCGTTACTGATAGTCGTCAGTGTGGTAGTCAATATTCTGTTCGTGTGGTCGTCGTTACTCTGGTAGTCGTTAATGAGGAAGTCGTTGCGATCGTCGTCATTGTGATAGTTGTTACTGGTAGTCGTCACTGTGGTAGTCATTATTGAGGTAGTCGTTACTGTTGTAGTCTTTATTGTGGTAACCGTTATTGTGGTAGTCGTCACTGAAGTAGTCGTTATTGTGGGAGCGGTTGAAGCAACAGCAATGGTAATCATATGTAGCTGTGGTTTCTATACCCGTGGCTGTGGTGACCCGTTGCAGCTCTGATCAGTTTTAGGAAAATATAGAACGATTCAGTGATAATATACCTATCCATGAAATCCTTGTAAATTTCTTTTCTGAAAAGAAAAGGCAATCCTCTCCCTTCCAATGCCTTTTGATACTTTACGAACGTTCGTTTTCAACCATCGCTGATCTAAATAGGGATCCAAATGTTGAGAGGCTCTCCATTGAGTCCATAGCGCATGTTCTTCATCATCTCTGCGTGACTCTCTGACATGCGAGAGTCGTCTGAGGATGGAATGCTTGGGAGGGGTTGAGAGACCTCGTATAGTGGCCAGGATTGCCGGACTTCGTGAGCTGGTCTGAATCCATTTTCTATCTCTTTTCCAGGTCGAAAGCGTAAATTCCCTCTTCCAGGGGACGCGGTTGACTCTGATTTAATCGCAGGATGCAAGTTCTTATTGTGAAATTTGTTACCATTTCGCAGAGGTGATCCGATATTGAGGACCTCTCGTCCTGGATGAGGTTTAGGTGTTCTTGGACCTCTGATTTGGCTAGACGTAGTCTGAGGCTTAATTGAGGAAATTGGATAAGAAAGTGTAGGCGAAGAAGGCTTCCCTGTATCATGATGTGACTGGCGAGGCGGCGGTCGCTGGAAAAGTAGGCCAAATGAATTGTAACGAGGCGGTGGAGTATATTGTGAGGATGGAGCAGGAGGTATGGTTGGTGGAGAGGGCAAGGATGGAGATGATGGGTGTCGAGGGGATGGAGAGCCTCTGGTGGTACGTGTTGGACCAAACTGGGGACGAGGACGCACCTTCGGCAACAGACTCAAGTTTTGGAAGCTTGACATCGGGTCATTTGTCTGAGTGGGTTGACTACCTCTTAAATCTGCACCATTCTCGGCTACCTGCAAAAAATTATTTCTATTTTCATTATGTAAGAGAGTCTCATTAAGTGAAATTTTATTTTCATCGTGTCTATACTCTTGTATATCTTCCCTATGAGGAATTTTTGAGTTATCAGAATTGGCGGGCGGAGGTCTGAGGTGATAATGTGGAGGGCTCAAGGAGATCTGATGAGGCCGACCTGGTCGTGACTTCTTTTTCTTTTTACCAGCTGTATCTTGACCGTGAGTATTTCCTTGTGAATTGGCAAAGCTCGAATTCCTTTGATAATTTATTGGCTTTCGGTTGTCGTTAGGACCCTGATGTCTGGAGGGCCTTTTGCCTTGGGCAACGCGACGCCCATTTTTGAGTCTAGAATGCGGTCTTCCGCTTCCATCGCCTTCTGAGGGCCTCCTGATTTCTTGGTACAAAATTGGGGACCTACTCTTTTGGCCTCCCTGGGGCCTTCTATTGTCAACATTAACGCGGACAGCCCTGTTCTCCTGGGGAGCAGATAGTTTACCATTAACTGGCCTCGTGGCTGCATTGATGCTTCCATTTCTTAAAGGTTGTTTATTAGGTTTTGTTGGATACGATGTTGCCCACTCAACAAACCCCAGAGACTGGCCAGAACTTTCTTCTATCGTGGCAGGGAGAGGTGGATCAGGTCTGTTACTAAGACTGAAGAGAGTGGCAGTATTTTCTGGTTGAGATTCTTGAATTCTGTTTCTACCTAAGACTGTATAAGGAGGAGGAGGCGGCGGCGGCGGCGGGGGAGGATACGGGAGCCGAGCACCGGAAAAAGAGTTTAATACAAGCGGAAGTATTGGTGGAGAAGTTGGATGTATCACGGTGCTCTGAAGTGATGCTAAGTTATTGCCTGCTGGAGATGTTGCCGTGGGTATTCCGGGCACTGAAAGCTGATGGTGACCCTCTTCTTCGTTTTCATGCAAATTGTATGATGTTATATTATTTGACAAATTTCTCTGGTGGGTCTTATGGAATTTAAAATAAGAACCATCAGGGAAACCTTGCTGTGAAGTTTGCACATCCCCGAGAGCATGAGGATGTTCTTGCAAGGCACTTCTGGTTTCTTGCACAACTATATCTTGGTTGTATTTTGAATCTTTTAAATTGAATGGTTGTAAAGGCGGAGTTAGCTGAGAAGGCCGGGAAGAAGGAAGGAGACCTGGAATAACAGAGACTGGTGGAAATTTAGTTTCTGGATTAACATAAAATTGATCGGGAGCTTTGAAAGATTGTATCTGGTTCGATGCTTCATGTATTTGGGGCTCTTGAGGTGCTTCGTCCGTAGAGAATGACTCTTTTGAAGAGACGAGCAGAGGAGAGAAGCGTCGATCATTAAGTGAATTAAAATCTTCCGAAGGTAATCTTGACCCGAAGATAGGTAACTGAAACGAAGATTGAGGTTGTGGAGGAGTCGCACGTTGTTGAGATCGATCATGCTGATGATGCTTTATTTCAACCTGTTGATTTATGTGATCCTGATGGGATACAACATTTTTATTCCCGCTCTGCTCTTTGCCTTTCTGTTTGCCGGCTATGTTGCTGAAGCTTGCATGAGACGAGTCTTTAGAACGAGTCCTCTCGTATCCGGGGTCAGTAGAGGTATTCGCGTCCAGTTCGTGTTTCTCGAAGAAGCGTTCAAAAGAAGCAAAGAACGACTCGTCTCCCTCATATGAGAATAATCCTATCTCACGCTCGTTCTCTTCTGACACATCACGACCCACAGCACCTTCTTCATGGTGGTACACACCGTCCTTGCCAAGTGATGCACGACTGTCATATATGGACGACTCTTCGCCTCCAAAATTCACGTTTAGATTATGCTTCTTTATACGATTAGGTTCTCCTTCATGCAGATCTTCCTGCTCCAGCAAGACTCTGTCCTGTTCCAGCTTCCCGAGGACCTGGCTCTGGAAGTCATCCCCACCAGCAACTTCTCGGTTCACTCCAGATAAGTGGGACGCAATGGCTGGGTGGAGGTGGTGGTGGTGATGACCAGGTGACGAGTTGGCCATATTGCGGGTGCCTGTAAACAGAATAAATAGATTTTTAAGATGTTTTTGTTTAACAAATTTTGAATGACTTTGAAAGCTAAATGGTACACAACGGGATGTTCATTTATCCATGCCCGAGTCAAGTGAGCTTCTTTGAGAAATCAACAAATTGATCGTGTACCGTTTTACCTGAAACTCTGTACTAGTAACGGTTATTATTAGTAACTAGTAATGGTTCTTAAGTCATCATCCGCTCCTGTCCACGAAACCGGACTGCTCCTGTCCCAGTGGCGTATATAGTTATAGAACAGAACCATTGTTTGGAGGACAAGGAGACAAACAGTACAGTCACGCTGTGATACATTTGCACCATTGTGAATTTAACTTTGTGTGGGCAAAGATGAAGGGAAGATTTAAGAATCAGTTAAGAATACTGAGTTACCAATATTTTAATGCCAGTATCTGACTTATACGATGTGAACCCCGATTTGTTTTCACAATGGGCTACGTTTATAACACCAGAGTAGCAGTTATCTTCTTGGGTAGTAGACTTGCGGGTACTAAGCAAGTGCTTCCCAACATTTACAACTTTAAGACCAAATTCGATACTGAATAAAACGTGAGAATAGTTAAATTATAACAACAGGTGCAATAGTCTCCGTGGTGTAGTGGTAAGACACTCGCCTGGCGTTTCGCGAGCGTTTTGTCCTGGGTTCGTATCCTGGCCGGGGAGGATTTACTGGGCGCAAATCCTTAACTGTAGCCTCTATTTAACGCAACAGTAAAATGTGTACTTGGTTGTAACACAATACGGCGGGGATCGTATTCCAGGGACCTGCCCGAAACGCTACGCGTACTAGTGGCTGTACAAGAATGTAACAACTCTTGTATATATCTCTCAAAAATAAGGGTAGTAGGTGGGGCATAAGCAGCTAGAGCTCGTCTCCCCGTAGTCACTGATAGGTAAGTGCAACGGTAATGGTCCCTGGTGAGGGGTACCGTGTTTGGCAGCTCCATATTACAAATTACACTTCTTAACATTGGGAACCCACCCACATTCAAGGGGGGTTCCCTTCATCTTACATGTAAATTAACGCTCAAGTGCTAGCTCATCTTCACACAGACAGCTGCTGTCGAGAAAGTTCAAATCCGGGCAACAAAAATCATATTAAAAAAAAAGAAGTCGATTTTCATGCCAGAAACGGTTGAGGGCCTCAGAACTAACACCTCTGCAAACCAGACATGACAGAGCTGATCTCATCGAAACTTTTAACATATCGAACAGTTTTTTAGAATGTTGATCTAAACATCATCTTCAGAAGACCACAAACAAGGAGCAAAGGTTTCAAGCTCAACAAGCCACAATGTAGGGCTGAAAATAGGACGTGCTTTTTCACCCCTAGGATTATAACCCCATGGAACAGCCTACCCGCCGAAGCTATTGATGCCAAGTCGACTTGAGAATGGTCCAGGAAAGACAGAAACGTCGTCGTCCCTTCACCTTCTAGTGTGTGGTCTGGTCAACTATTGATGCCAAAACACTGCCGAATTTTAAAATCCAGCTTTAAAAAGTCATCAGGAGAAATTTGGGATCCTTTGACATCCCACCTCTCATCTCTCTGGTCCCACCCCATAACAGCCGGGTGGATCCTCAAGGTGGAGTGTGTGTACTCACCTAGTTGTACTCGCCTAGTTGTGCTTGCGGGGGTTGAGCTCTGGCTCTTTGGTCCCGCCTCTCAACCGTCAATCAACAGGTGTACAGGTTCCTGAGCCTACTGGGCTCTATCATATCTACACTTGAAACTGTGTGTGTGTGTGTGTGTGTGTGTGTGTGTGTGTGTGTGTGTGTGTGTGTGTGTGTGTGTGTGTGTGTGTGTGTGTGTGTGTACTCACCTAGTTGTGCTTGCGGGGGATGAGCTTTGGCTCTTTTGTGTGTGTATTTACTATTTGTATTTACTATTCTAACTCCCATGTACCTGTTTACTGCTAGGCGAACAGAAGCCTCAGGGTGAAAGAAACTCTGCCCATTTGTTTCTGCCTTCGCCGGGGATCGATCCCTGGACCCTAGGGACTACGAATACCGAGCGCTGTCCACTCAGCCGTCAGGCCCATGTATGTGTGTGTGTGTGTGTGTGTGTGTGTGTGTGTGTGTGTGTGTGTGTGTGTGTGTGTGTGTGTGTGTGTGAGAGAGAGAGAGAGAGAGAGAGAGAGAGAGAGAGAGAGAGAGAGAGAGAGAGAGAGAGAGAGAGAGAGAGAGAGAGAGAGAGAGAGAGAAAGCACAAAATGTTTAATACTCTGATACAAAGAACCACATAATAATTAAAAATATGTGTCTTGAGACCTTTTATTCTCTACAATGTACCGTAGCGGCACAATGCTGTCTATAAGCTTTTTAATAACAAAAAATCAACAAGCAGAGTCTTGGGGTCTCTGTAGTACAGTGGGGTTCGTTCTCGCCTCACAATCGAAAATTCCGGGTTCAAATTCCGGGCGAGACAGAAATGGTTGGGCGCATTTCCTGTCATCTAATGCACCTGTTCACCTATTAGTAAATAGGTACCCATATGAGTTAGTCAGCTAGTTGAGGGGTTGCAGCCTGGGCGGGGTCAGTAATTCGACCTTTGACCTCGATATAAGCCTAACATGTATATATACATTGGCTGCCTGTCTCCTGACAAATTATTATTATTATTTGAGTGATAAGTTATATATTATTTTTATTTAAAAAATGAATGATGTATAAATATGTGTTCAAGAATACTACACATGCGGCGAATACTACAATACTGAGGCGGGACCAAAGAGCCAGAGCTCAACCCCCGCAAGCACAATTAGGTGAGTACTAATGTGGTCAACCATATACTTCTCTTGCCTGTACGACCATAGCATCATAGGGTAGCGTGGCCGAGTGGTCTAAGGCGCTGGATTTAGGCTCCAGTCTCTTCGGAGGCGTGGGTTCGAATCCCACCGCTGCCAAGAATATTTATGGGTCCAGTAGGACGGTAGTCTCATGTCTTCGACTCACAGGATAGAAACCGTTGGGCATTGTTGCTTTCACATGATGCTTTAGTTCACCCTCTGATTAACAGCTAGTTGGTTGTTGTATAATTGTGGTGGGTTGCATCTTGAGGAAATTGAGTAGTTGGCCTTGTTAGTAGGAGGGTCCGAGAAGCCTAAGTTCATCCAAGTTCTTAAGTTCCTCTCGCGGAAAAATCGAAGCTGTGTTAAAAACATTCATTTTCTGCAAAAATGTCCAGTTTATATATAAAAATTTATTTTCTGTCAAAATCTAAAACTCCATTATTTTGACTACTGAAACAATAATAATAATAATATAAATGGTAATCTGTCTGTCCGAGGGTGGAGGCCAAGTGCTTGAGCCTCGCCAAACTACCATACATAAATCATTTACCTGAGGGGGCACCTCCATCTCTCTAGTGACCTCCACGAGGACAGGAAGCCGGCGGATTTTCAAATGTCCCCCCCTATGTGTCCTGAGGATTTTATCCTACTGTGTTCCGAACTGCTACAGTGTTTTGGCATGGGGGGGGGGGGGGGTAGGTGGGTGGCATAGGCTAGTCGGGGGTCGGCCCCAGTGTCACACTTTAAGAAATATCAACGTTTAACCGCCCCCCCCTCCTGCATTGCAAGTTTCATTAAGGCTGAAATTGAGAGTTAACCATTTCAGTATATTACTTTTCTGTGAGAAACAGAGGGGGAAGAAGTGCAGAAGAGGGAGTGAGAGGGAAGATGTTGGGGGGGGGGAGAGAAATGTGGAAAGGGAGAGAGAGAGAGAGAGAGAGAGAGGGAGGGGAAAGGGGACCCGGGAGCAGCCGGGTACTCCGTTTAGTAGTCAATATACCGTATCTCTCCCCCAAGTTGTGCCATACTGTCAAATATTTTCACAAACTTCGGTCATGCTTGCATTAAGTCAGTTCACACCCACACATTTAGCGCAGATCGTGTAAACTTTCCCAGCGAGGAAAGTTTTAATTAGGTGGGAGAAAGTAGTAAAGTATTGTACCATGTTTCACATCCTTCAATCATGAACCTCGTCTCATTCCAGTTTGGGCGTGAAGCAGTAATTATTAATGAACAAATGAAAGCAGCCATCCCCGAGGATTTGTTAAATTAAAATAATAAGTAAAGCGGCCTATTGTATCCTTAATTTGAAAGTCAGTTGTATTAAGACGATAAGGAAAGGATCGTACATTTTTAAAAGGTAAGAATAGACTCGTATAAACACGAATAATCAATAATAATTACAATGTTGTACTAACCTGTGGTAATTTCCTTCAGTGATGAGTCTTTTCTTACATCTTGATCAGGCATCAATGTAGTTTTATATGCGTGAAAATGTTCGTCATTAGGGCGATTTTCATGCACATTTCTGTTGAAATTGAAATATTGCAAGGCATCACGAAGCCGAGGTTCATATACTTGAGTCTCCCATTGACTAGTAAAATTGTCGTGTTCTTTAATACGCTGCTCATAACCGTTTTCTTCAATGTTCTGTTTGGGACCACTGACCATGAGTTCATTATCAGTAATTTTTGTAGCTGAACTTTCACTCTGTGCCGAGGAGTAGAGAGGGAAAGACTTGTAGAACTTTACCCCCTCATTATTCACACCGTTATATCCAGGTCCCACACTACTCTCCATAATAATTGAATGGTTTCCAGCAGCGCGGGAAGATAATGGAGTCACAGTGGTTTCGTTCCACTTCCCCCTGATGCTAATGAGTATGACAGGCGAATTTTGTACTTCTACACTATCGCTATCGCGCTCGGGTGGAACTGTGGTGGCTGCAGTATGCGTGTTCTCTGCTTGGGTTGTATTTACCGAGCTTATTGCCGTGCCTTTATTTTTTCTGGGCGTGGCTGAATCAAATGGGCTTAATCTCTCTTCTTTATTTATTTGTCTACCGGAAGAGATGAGGTCACTGGTATTATTGCTGGCTTGGCCGTTTAATTGTCCATATTTACTCTTCATCTCGACTTGGTCCTGGTGGTCGGAAAATGCCCGAGAATTTGTTTTATTTCGGTCTGATGTGCGAAAAGGGAGGATGACGTTGGTGGAGGTGTCTTCGGGCCGCTTCCAGGCAAACTTCTGGCCGCATCCTCCCAAGTCAGAGCAGCTTCTGTCCACACCAGGGCCAACCTCGGTCACGTACTCTAGTTGAGGCGTTTGGGTGTTTTTATCGTGGAGATTCCCGGTGTTGTCTTTCTCAACGGTGTTTTCCCACTCGCGAGGATTAACCCAGGAAGGTCTACCTATCTCCTCCAAACCTTTTGTATGAGCACCGTCAGATACTTCAGGAAATTCTTTGTCGCCAAATCCACCGTCATTATGGGTATAAATATCATAGTTATTCGAATCTGGTCCGTCTAGATGTTCTTTTGTCAGGTTGCTGGTGTTCTTCACCAGGCGAAGGTTGCCTGAAGCCTTGTCCGTTACGTTATGAAGACCAGGGGTATGGTAGCTTTGCTGTGCGTCTGATCTTTGGTCATGAACGGAGGAATTTCCTCTTGTTTTCATCGTGATGGTCCTGTTCCTATGATGGTGTAGAAGCAAGTCTCGCCTGCTGGCCCGTGAAGGCCTTTCCTTTCCTTTCCTAGTCCGGTACTGTGAAACAAAAGGTCTTGTCCTGGGCCCTCCTCCTGCTCCAGTACCTTGTAGTACTCGACTTCTGACTTGAGGAACCACTTGACTGTCGGTAAGGCCGCTCGACGACGACGACTTCGACTTACCCCAAGAGCTGTCGAAGAATACATTCGGTGGAGAGGACTCTCGGTCCTCTGGGTCCTGGGCATCTCTCCCAATCAATGTTGTGTCACGCCACCTTCTGCTTCCTGTAGGAACATTGCGGGTGCCACTGATGACACGGTCACCCATGTATTCCGCGGCTCCCACCCGCAGTAGTTGGAGTGTCAGGAGAGCTGCGACAAACACCTGCGAATGGGATAAAGGATTCATGGTGTATATTAATCTCACGATGAAAGGTTGCTATGTAGACGTAAATGTAAATTTACGTCTCATTATGTAAACGTGTTAGGTGCGAACGTAATATATTTTATTCATCATGCACCCTAAGTCCTAGCTCCACCCTGCACTCCTTGTCCTAGACTATCATAGTATGTATATATATTTGAATGTGGGGCTAAGTGTTCTATTATATTATATTCAATTTTGTATACATCATTCACTCCTCCTCATATATTTGGAGAATGTCACTAATATTATTTCCCTTGTACATTACTTACATTAAGCCCTTGGTTATTAACTAACATATTTGGGCTTTTCATGCCTTAAGTGCTCCCTACATACCCAATCTAAAACAGTTATCAAAATTACATATTTTTGTTCCCCCCATTAATGAGGGCAGGAAGTTTATTATGCTTATCGAGGACCCCCCCCCCCAAGATCAACTACTGACCTTCCTCCAGGGTGCAACCCACAACAGTTGCCTGACTCCATGATATCTGTATTTGCTGCTTGTTGAACAAAGACATCATGTGAAAGGAAACGTTGCCCAAGCGTCTCTGTCCTGTCGGGAATCGACCCCGGCACTTTCTGTTGTGAGCCAACTGTGATACTTTCCATATAAAGTGTCATCCACATTTCCGTGGACATAAATATTCCATTCACCTGGGCTCTAGGAGACTCGAACCCTGGACCCCAAGCGTGTGAGGGGATAAATAAGGGCCGAAGCTGTTTTATTTAACTGTGATACACATTGTGATGCTTGTCCACACTTGCACACTATCTGGCCTGACTGAAGACTGGCCAGATAGTCTGGCCAGAAGGGGGGGGGGGGGTTGTACCGAGCTCATGTCTTTGTTCATTATTTCTCTTGCATTTACAAATCCTTCCCTTTGTCCTATCCTAAATCCTTATCCTCTTATCCCTTCCAAGTGATATATAGTCGTAATGGCTTAATGTTTTCTCTTGATAGTTTGTGTCATATTTTTGCTAATTTTCAATTTGTCTAAATAATCCCTGAATGGGATTAGTAATTAGTAACGGTAAGGACTTTTGCCACGGTAAACATATCCCATGGCCGTGTTCTCGTTTAGTGTACCAATCATTTTACTTTTGTACTGTGTCAACCTCTTGGTATGGTACACCACTGGTTATGTGGAGGGAGGGAGAGAGATGCTGAAGAAAAATGTAAGAATTGTGGAATCTGGGAAAGAGGCTGTGAGGGAGGGACTTGCCTAACAGTGTCTACGGGGAAGTGAGGTCTAGCTCTTCATGACCCGCCTTCTACCATTCCTTTACCTCTGCATTACAATTTGTTTTGCCTTTACACATCTTTGCCTCAGATCTACAAGGTTTTGTTGAAGTTCTTGGCGTATTGTTGCTCTCAGACTGCTTATAGGCAATCCAAGGTTATACCATCTATCATCATGCCATCATGCTAGAGGAGCCACATAACCACATAGCATATCCAATAGAATCAGCAGACTTCTAGATGTTACTACTGCTCGGCTTAGACTCGGTTACAAGTATCTCTGGGAATTCTCATTATCTGCTGATGTAGACCTGACCAAATGTAAACTGTGTCAACAAAATTATTCGCAGACCCTCCGTCACTATGTGATGGAGTGCGAAAAGATACGTGAATTCAGAGACAATTCTATAACCAATGTTCCAACGATGTGTAAATATTTCATTCAAAATGATCTACTACCAGAAATTTTAGCCAAATATCCCCAGTTTGCAAACTGTAGGTAGTAACTAAGTGATTGTAACCTATCCACCGCTGCCCACTGGATGGGGGGCGGTGTGCAGGACAAACATATCAATTGTGACACTAGCTCTCCACATATGTCAGTTGCTTAATTTAGAAACTATACTTGTGGTTGGTCTCGAACCCATTGTTGATGTGTATTGAATTTTGTAACTAGCTCATCAAGATTGTAACTTGCTTAGCTAGATGAATTGTGGGGTTCAGTCCCTGAGCCCATTATGTGCCTCTGTAACTCTTTCCGCTACCGCCCACAAGATGGGTATGGGGTGCATAATAAATGAACCTAACTAACAATTCTTTGTCGAATCTGGATGTAAAGATGTGGATGAAGGTGGCTTCCACAATTTCAGTGCATTCCACCTGTATAGGGTACGAAAATTTCCTCACATTCCCCCGGATCATTTCCACTTCCATCTTCGACCCGTGTCCACTTTTCCTACTTCCTCTCAGTATCTTGTATATTGTGATCATATCCCATCTGTTTCTTCTATCTTCTTCAATCTTCTAGTTCCATTAGTCTGTTGTCATAACTGAACCGTCTTAGCTCTGGCATCAGTTGTGTTGCAAATCTTCTGTACTTTTTACATTTTTGGTTTTATGCTTTACAAGGTGCGGGTTCCAAGGCAGTGCTGCATATTCCTGTATTGGTCTAACGAACGTTGTGTAGTCCTGATTTACGTTTCTAAATAATATTCTTAACTTTTGAGGAAGTTACTGAATTTTCGGCGTATTTATTGACCTTTTGGCGTAGTTGCGTAGTTACTGAACGTTTGGCGTAGTTACTGAACGTTTGGCGTTGTCACTGAACGTTTGGCGTTGTCACTGAACGTTTGGTGTTGTCACTGAACGTTTAGCGTTGTCACTGAACGTTTGGCGTTGTCACTGAACGTTTGGTGTTGTCACTGATCGTTTGGTGTTGTCACTGAACGTTTGCCGTTGTCACTGAACGTTTGGTGTTGTCACTGAACGTTTGGCGTTGTCACTGAACGTTTGGCGTTGTCACTGATCGTTTGGCGTTGTCACGGAACTTTCGTTAGCAGCCATTTATTGTTAGGTGAACAGAGGCATTAGGAGACAGAAAACGTGCTCCCAACCATTTCTCTCCCGCCCGGGATTCGAACGGAACAAGTAAGAACCGTATTGTCTAAGAGCCAAAGGGATTGTTTTCTAAATCAAAACGGTAATAATAAAAAATTAAATAACCTGAGAAAATGTCTAAAAGTCATACCTTTACAGCCATGGTTAGTTACCACTGGCCTCAGCAGGTGACAACGCTGCACTGTGACCTTGATCTTACTAGCAGGGGGTTTATATAGGCGGGCGCGGCCATTTATCTCGTCGCGGGGGAGTACCTTGATGGATTAAAATGTGGTTGTATTAAGACTTCCACCACCACCACCACCCACAGGATGGGTGCGTGACTGTACTCCTTCCACCACCTCCGCCCATTTTACTGTACGAAGACAAAAGCTGACAGCTACAATTTTAAATTATTATTTTGACCTTGACAGCTCGGGCAATATCAGTAGGCGAGTCACCAGCCTTGTTAGTTTCCAAGCTCCGCCCACCATATTTATTGGAAGAATTATGAAGTGATGCCATCTAGGGGCAGGATATAAAACTATCAAGAGCGCAACAGCAGGCCGTAAGACTTGTGCTGTGGGTCGCATTTCCCGCGCTCGCATTTTATTGGTAGAAATTCATGTGTTGACATTCAACAGTCAATCACAGGGAAAGAATCAGCTGATAGCTCCGCCCAATAAATGACGTCATCTCAAGTGTTTAGCACTGCCTGCTTTTTTATGTCGTTCTGTTTTAACTCGTGACTTTTCGCTACAATAATATTTTAGTATATGTTATAAGATTTAACAGTTGTTACTAAACGGTATTGCATCGTGTCTGGTACGGTACCCGCCCACTCATATTGCACTTAGTGTTAAATTTTGCCACTAGTCAACGTGTCAGGTAACATTGATGACGTCACAGGCTAGGCAACCCATCAATTTATTGCAACTGATATATGTAATAATATTTCATTATTACTTACATAATTTTTAATTAGAATTCGAAAAAATGCACATTTTTAATACATGTGGGATGAAACAGTGTTTTAAGAAAGGTATATGATATCAACACTAGAGTAAAGAGGGCGGAGCTTCTACCCGATCCTCTCCTGTGATTGGCTGTTGAGGTGAATGTCACCGTGTGTTTGTACCAATGAAATGTGAGCGCGGGAATGCGACTTTCAGCTCAACACCCTGTCTTATGGGCTGCTGTTGGCCTGTTGATAGTGCTATATCTGGCCACTAGATGGCAGCAGTAGGACTGTAGCCAGGGAGACTGTCACGGCTGTAGCCGGGGAGACTGTTGTCACGGCTGTGACCGGGGACTGTTGTCACGGCTGTAGCCGGGGAAGGGGGGGGGACTGTTGTCACGGCTGTAGCCGGGGGGGGGGGGGACTGTTGTCACGGCTGTAGCCGGGGGGGGGGGACTGTTGTCACGGCTGTAGCCGGGGAGACTTGTCACGGCTGTAGCCGGGGGGGGGGCTTGTTGTCACGGCTGTAGCCGGGGAGACTGTTGTCACGGCTGTAGCCGGGGAGACTGTTGTCACGGCTGTAGCCGGGGAGACTGTTGTCACGGCTGTGGCCGGGGAGACTGTTGTCACGGCTGTGGCCGGGGAGACTGTTGTCACGGCTGTGGCCGGGGAGACTGTTGTCACGGCTGTGGCCGGGAGACTGTTGTCACGGCTGTAGCCGGGGGGGGGAACTGTTGTCACGGCTGTAGCCGGGAGGACTGTTGTCACGGTTGTATCCGGGGAGACTGTTGTCACAGCTGTAGGCGGGGAGACTGTTGTCACGGCTGTAGCCAGGGAGATTGTTGTCACGGCTGTAGCCGGGGAGACTTGTCACGGCTGAAGCCGCGGAGACTGTTGTCACGGCTGTAGCCAGGAAGACATGTCACGGCTGAAGCCGGGGAGACTGTTGTCACGGCTGAAGCCGCGGAGATTGTTGTCACGGCTGAAGCCAGGGAGACTGTTGTCACGGCTGTAGCCGGGGAGACTGTTGTCACGGCTGTAGCCGGGGAGACTGTTGTCACGGCTGTAGCAGGGGAGACTGCTGTCACGGCTGTAGCCGGGAGGACTGTTGTCACGGCTGTAGCCGGGGAGACTGTTGTCACGGCTGTAGGCGGGGAGACTGTTGTCACGGCTGTAGCCGGGGAGACTGTTGTCACGGCTGTAGCCGGGAGGACTGTTGTCACGGCTGTAGGCGGGGAGACTGTTGTCACGGCTGTAGCCAGGGAGATTGTTGTCACGGCTGTAGCCGGGGAGACTTGTCACGGCCTTCCCTTCCCTTATTTGCTGGGCTATATGGTAGTATTAATATTATTCCGTATCGTTACTGTCATTCCAGTATTATTTTATTAAAAATATAAATTGTTATTATGGTTTGGCGTTGCTTTCTTAATTTCTTCCATTCTGCGGCACTTGCCGTCATCGGTTATTTACGATATTACATTGTATTCTTACATTGTACGATTATTTACGACATTGTATTCTTATTATTATCCTTATTACAGTTACTGGATGACAGTTCCCTGCCGTCGATTTCACTTTGCTCCTGTTCTAAAAGATGTAGCCGAAGTTCACGGCGTACTAGCTGCGGCTTGCAGACGCTCATTGACAACACAAGACTACACTCAGCGGCCACTTAAGGCAGACTCCTTGGCTTCTATCCAGCCCTATCACCCGTCTGGAGGCAGAGATGGGATGGAGACCAAGGGTAATGTTCCCCGCTCACATTCTACATCCGCTTAGGACACAAGCATGTTATAGATTTGGCTTTAAGAATTGGTTCTTATTCCATTTTATTGTTTATGTATATGTTGCTTAGTTGTTATACCCGTTCTTGGTATATGTATTGTTTATATTCAAGATTTATAGTGTTTCGTATTACCCCTGTTATAGTTGCTTTGTGCATCCTTGCTGTTCTCCTACTGGCTTTCTCCCACCTTTGCTCTTAGCAAAGGTACTTCCCCCTTCCGTTTGCCGGAAGATTCTTAGAATTGGTAGCCCCCTTCATTGCTACAGTATAATTATTCGGAAAACTCTTTAGTCATCCAGGATTGTTAATTAAGGAATCTCTTAATTCCTGCTGCCGGGCTCCCTCCCCCCGTTTTTCGTCTCCGTATTGATTCAGCTAGGGTTTCCCTCTCGTCTGTGCTCTTGCCTGTCACGATAACACTGCATGCCGCTTCTGCCCACCCTTACTGCCTTATATCTTTCAGCCCGGGGGAGGTGATCTACGCGACAAAAAATCGACGCACGCTCCGACTGGACCAGGTATCGCTTACATGGTCAGGAATCAACACTCTTCGGATCCTACAAGCGCTCCTGTCACCAGGCGAGATTTCGCCAGGATCCTACGCGCTGCCCTCTCGGCGCTAGGCTTGCCTCCAGATGACTACGTCCCGCACCCAGCTGTCTCGGGACGGGCTCGCCACATCAGAAATAATGGCAGTCGGCAGGTGGAAGAGTAGTGCTCTCACATCCTACGTCAGACGGGACGTTGTTGCTCTGCCACTTTGAGTGCCTCACGCGGCCAGCTGGCACTCGCCCTTCGGGGGGGGGGGGGGGGGGGGGGGGGGTCCGGCCGCTGGCCTGCGGTGGGGGTGCAGCGCCGGTCCCCAAGTGTCCCGCTGTCCACAGCTACTACTTTGCCCAGTCTAGGTGCTAGTAAGCCCTACTTGTAGTCACACCCCCTTCTCCTTATTCATTAGGTCTTTTACGGCCTCTTGGCCGGGTACATTACGTGTTATGTGGTCTCTCACTTATTAGTTATTCTTTGTGTCCTGCCTGTTATATCCTAGTGTTATATAATTACTACACATTTGCACTCGGCCTTAATTCTAGTACCAGTTAACCTTTAGGTTTCTGCAGAATTAGTTTCCATGTCACTATAGGCTAAGGTCTCATACTTACTACGGGTGTACCTTTTAAGTTAAATCTAGTCCTCGGACTTGGAATTGTTACTGTTAATTCTTACTTTATATATTTACTCTATATATTTTAATATAAACGTTATATATTTACTTTATATATTTGAAACTTTATATATTTACATGTTCAATATTAAGTTTAATATAATATAAACTTTGTTATAAGTCTATAATATAAACCGTGTTTAATATAAACTTTATATATTTACTTACTTTATATATTTGAAACTTTATATATTTACATGTTCTGCAGAATTTAATCTTCAATAAATTTAAAGCCCCATACTGCCAGTATCTTTCTCCCCCTGATCAGAAAATATGTAATAATATTTCATTATTACTTACATTACATAATTTTTAATTAGAATTCGAAAAAATGCACATTTTTAATACATGTGGGATGAAACAGTGTTTTAAGAAAGGTATATGATATCAACACTAGAGTAAAGAGGGCGGAGCTTCTACCCGATCCTCTCCTGTGATTGGCTGTTGAGGTGAATGTCACCGTGTGTTTGTACCAATGAAATGTGAGCGCGGGAATGCGACTTTCAGCTCAACACCCTGTCTTATGGGCTGCTGTTGGCCTGTTGATAGTGCTATATCTGGCCACTAGATGGCAGCAGTAGGACTGTAGCCAGGGAGACTGTTGTCACGGCTGTAGCCGGGGAGACTGTTGTCACGGCTGTGACCGGGGACTGTTGTCACGGCTGTAGTCGGGGAGACTGTTGTCTCCCCGACTATAGCCAGAGAGACTGCAACTGGCGTACCCGGTACCTTAACCACTCAACCAACCGTGACCGTACAAAAGACATTGGCTGCCAAGGCCAACGTCTTTTCGTCTGGGGTTCGTGCCCCAACGTCCCGATGAAATAATTATGCCCAAGCTTACCACCAAGTGCTGTCGAGACGTTGGGGATATAGCCTCGACTACCAATGTCTTTTGTACAGTCACGGTTGGTCGAGTGGATAAGGTACTGGGTACGCCAGTTGCATAGTGGTCCTGGCTGTCTGGGTTCGAATCCTTCTGGAGTGTGGAGTTTTATTTATATATATATATATATATATATATATATATATATATATATATATATATATATATATATATATATATATATATATATATAATATATAACCTATAAATAAAAATGAAGGATAGGGAAGGTGGTGAAGGGCAGGGAAGGTATTGAAGGGCAGGGAAGTTGAAGGGGAGGGAAGGTGGTGAAGGATAGAGAAATTGGTGAAGGGTAGGGAAGGTGGTAAAGGGCAGGGAAAGCAGTGAAGGGTAGGAAAGTTATTGAAAGGCAGGGAAGGTGGTGAAGGGCAGGGAAGGTGGTGAATGATAGGGAAGGTGGTGAAGGGTAGGGAAGGTGGTGAAGGGCAGGGAAGGTGGTGAAGGGCAGGGAAGTTGGTGAATGGTAGGGAAGTTGATGAAGAGCAGGGAAGTTAGTGAAGGGTAAAGAAGTTGGTGAAGGGCAGGTTAAGTAGTGAAGGGCAAGGAAAGTGGTGAAGGGTAGAGAAGCTGGTGAAGGGTAGGGTAAGCAGACCCTCCCACCCCCTCAAGTCACATATAATCTCGTAATACAGTTGGTTTTATATCTCAATTCATAATCAAGGATGCTGGGTTCGATCCCAGGCAGGAAAAAAATGGTTGGACACATTCTATTCTAGATCCTTGTCCTCATATTCCCTTCCAGATGCTATATTGTCATACTGGTTTAGCGTTTTCTCATAATTATCTTAGCTAATGCCTCTGTTCACCTAGCAGTAAATTGCCACCTGGGATCTAGAAAAGTGTTGTTGCATTCTGGAGATGGTCAGTAGCTCTGCCTTGCAGGAAGGGAGCCCTCAAAACAAGATTAAAGTGTAAAATATTGATATATAATACAATCTTCCTGTCCCTGACAAAACGATGATTAATACAGAACAGTACTGTGAAAAGCTTTTTCATTCCAAAAGAGAAAATGTTTTTAAAGTTTAATATTTGAGGAAAAATCGGTATTTAGACAACTCTGGATATTAAGTAAAACAGGCTTTCACCATATTGTTCGAAGTGCATTCCCTTAGCAGTGCATCTCCTCATAGAATGTCCTGATTTTCAGAATGATCGTAAAGCTCACATTCCAAACATGCCTTTAAGTCACGAGTCCCTCGGTCAAATTCTTGGTGGTTCTGATACACCTTTGACATCGTTCATCGTAAAATAATAAGACCTGTACAGTATGTCTACTAAATTGTATAAAGTGGTTACATAGTAGGTAAAGTAACTTTATTATATAATGCCACTAGTCATACACAGCATTTCGGGAATGTATTTCTGTTCTCGTAATGGCTTCCTGGATGATATTGTATTTAGGAACTTTTGACTCCTGCAAAACAGGTAGTGCTAACTAGTCTTCCTGGCTTGTTGCCTTGTTTTGATAATGACTTAGGTCTTGGTATCATACTAGTTTCACTCCTATAATCTCATTCACCACAAAAAATTATAGTACTTATGGCAACTTTACACACAACTCACAATTTATGTTTGAACGTTTCTTCACTAACATCTTATTTTTGAATCACACATTTTAATGCTTTACATAAATATAAATAATTGCCAACAAATCATATACGTACTGTACACCTATACGGTACTGTACTTATACTGTGCACAGGGATGCCTACTACTACTACGCCTAACAACCTAATTTAGGCCTATAGTAAATAATGTTAATTTATAAAATAAAATGCAGATTTTTAATACAAAGTACGTTAAAATTTATGATTGTGCCTGGGGTTCGCTGGCACATAGATGAGCCTAACTTAAGGACACCGGTTGTTGTACTAGCATTTGTCAAGGCCTGATGTGAGAAGCTCAAGTTAATTCTCTTTTTTATGCTTATAAGTCATGGGTTCATGGGCTGGTAAAACCAACTTACACTTTGGTATGCATTTTGGTTAAGTAGAAAATAAGCATGATTATCATGGAAAATATATTTTATTGTCCATTACACAATCATAACTTGTAAATATTCGTATGTCAGGCACTGTCAATAAGAACAGCATATCTTTTGACATAAATTGTAACAAAATGTCAAATGTTATTAGCTACATTCAGTACAATGTTACCAAAAAGATCTCGGGAGGTATGTGATCTCCAGCAATACTAACTATATAACACAAAAGAGGAAGTACAAGTCACCCACCAACCTCCCATCACAGGCGCTGCCCTCAAAAACTTGCTTTTCTCACAAATGATGAATATGCCACTTGCCCTGTAGAAAATCAGGACCCAAAATGGAAATCAAAGTTAAATGTTTACCTGTCTTTTGTATTTAAAGTTCTTTGTTTCATTGAAAAACAAAAATATGCAAAACATTCTTTTTAATACACTTAATTCCTATAGCATGAACACTGTTCCCTAATATAATTGAAAATATCTTGTTCCAGTTATAAGAAAATTTATTTTAATGTGTTCATAAATGTAAGCTTTCTGTTAGTTTTTAAACATTCTGAATATAAAGACAAAGGAAAGTTTGTTTTTTGGAGGAATAGGTGGGGTAAGCAGTAGAAGAGGAGCCTTACCCCAGGGAAGAAAAGGAGGGAGGGATGGGAAAGGAGGGGAATGGGAGGGGCAGGTTGGAAAGGCGAGGGAGTGAGAGAGAAAGGGAGATGAAGGAGGGAAAAAGGAATGGGGGGGGGGAGGAGGGTAAGAATATGGGGGGCAGGGAGGGGAAAAGGAAGTGGAGGAGGTAAAAAGAAAGGTAGGAGAGAGGGAAAGAGGAAGGTGGGAGGGAAAGAGGGAGGGTTACAGAAAACGGGAGAGGGAGGGAAGGAGGGATTCGAATGGAAAGGTGGTGGTTAGCAAAAGATGGGCAGAGAGAGGGTTATCTAATCCACACATAGTGTCAGCAAGACAGACAACCCACCTGCAATAACTCGCTTTGTATTTGCTATTTATAAACTTCCCTTCACCTGTGCCTCTCCATCCTATTTACCCCCCCCCTCCAAAAAAAAGGGGGGGAGGGTTATGGTCAGAGGAAGAGGTGGTGAGAGAAAGGGGGCATTAGGGAAAAAAAAGAGAGAGGGAAGGGCAGAGGGTAAGAGGGAGAAAGGTAAGGGGAACTTCTCTTTACCCCTCACACCATGCTCTTCACTCCATTCTCTTCCACCTGCTCTCCTTCCCCTCAGGCAGAGAGGGAGAGAAGAGGAGGAGAAAAGGGGGGAGGGGAACAGACAGATAAGTGTAGAAAAAGATTGGCAGAATGATAGACAATTGGATGGATTTACAGTTCAGTGGGTGTGGATACACTGTATAGGCAAAGAAGAGGTGATATGAAGTACAATGTCTTTAATGAGATAATGGAATATTAATAAGGTATTAGTGAGATAAATGTGTATCAATGATCCTACTCAAATTGCCCTTTAACTGATCAGTCAAAAATGGATCTAAATTATCTAAACCGCCTGCTAATGTTCAAATTGCATGATTTTGTAATTCGTATTAAAGCAAGATCAATAATGTTCCTGTTGAAAATGGTTTTATAATTCGTTATTGAAGCAGCCCTCTCCCAATCAATTTGGTGACAAATTAAAGGATCATTTAGTAGGATTATTGATACACATTTATCTCATTAATACCTTATTAATATCCCATTAAAGACATTGTACCTCACCTCACCTTTTTCCTGCCTATATATCCACACCACAGAACTGTAAATCCATCCTTCTGAAGATGTATTATTAAATTCGAAAGTACTAAAGGAAATTCCTGTCTTAATTCTTCCTTTGTGGTCTGATACTGTCTATGTTTTATATATATATATATATATATATATATATATATATATATATATATATATATATATATATATATATATATATATATATATATATATATATATATAATATATATATATATATTAGTGTGTGTGTGTCAGTATCTGTGTGTGTTTGTAGGGTAGTGGCCAAGGAGAGGAGAAAAAAAAAAAGTTAAAATTAAAGGAAGCACCTGTTTAGGACAAGCCTTTCTTACATATGTCACTTGGCAAAAAGTGTGTTCAGATCCTGCAGCTCTCTGCTCTGTGAAACATGACAGCGATTTCCTTAACATTCTTGTCAGCTTCTTCCCTTCACACACGTCTGTGTGCACATGCAGTCATTCTTACTTTAAATTCATTCTATTTATGTAATTTTGAAAATGTAGTCACGAACAAAATATTTCACTCTTTACCCTAAAACACTAAGAGAAATGAGACACATAAAAGATGTGCATTTAATTCTTTTATCAAATCAGTCTAAAAACTAATATTAATGTCTCATTTTTATTTTATGCATGTACCAATATGCACATGGGAAGTGTGGAAAAATAATAATAATATTACATAAAGTGGGAACTCAGCCTAACAAAGACTATACGGCCACTTAGAGTTTGTGGACATGTGTTTGTGTTCCTACCAAAATATGTTTGAAAAAAGTGGGGTCCAGCTCTTGGTCCTCACCTCTTAACCATCGGATATCTAGTACAACTGCTACTCCTGACCTTTGTTGTGCGTTGAGTATGTGTGGGTATATATATTACATAGATGTGCCTGTAAGTCTGAGTGGTAGCTCCTGAGCCCAGCATTTATAGTTAGAGTTAATAGTAATTTAATTCAATAATGATTCTTCCCACATGTTCTCTTCATTTAAACCTGCATGTTAAGCTTCAAACAATTCTTTTTTTCTGACCCATTCTATATATGTATATGTATATATATATATATATATATATATATATATATATATATATATATATATATATATATATATATATAATATATATGTTGTACCTAGTAGCCAGAATGCAGTACTCGGCCTACTATGCAAGGCCCGATTTGCCTAATAAGCCAAGTTTTCCTGAATTTATATATTTTTCAAATTTTGTTTTTATGAAATCATAAAGTTATCCATTTCATTGAGTATGAGTTAAGTTCTTTTAATTTGAGTTGAAACTAACTTAGATATTCGACTGAACCTAACCAACCCTACCTAACCTAACCTATTTTAATCTAACCTAAACTAACATAACTAAGTCAATAATTTATGTTCTTAACGTAATATAATAATAATATTTCAAAATATTGGAAACAATATTTTGAAGATAGAAAAAATTACTCGGCCTATTACGCAAATCAAGCCTTGCATAGTAGGCTGAGACGTGCATTCTGGTTACTAGGTATGACATACATACATATATATTATATACATATATATATATATATATATATATATATATATATATATATATATATATATATATATATATATATATATATATATATATATATATATATATATATGTTTTTGTGTTTTGAGTATGTAGAGATACACATACAATAGTGTATGTTTCAGAATATAAATGACTCAGAGTTTCACACTATTACACAAAAAATGTGAATATAAATACTGTAACTACCATGTTTGCAAAAAATGTGGAAGGATGAAGACTTGGCATTCCAAGCACAGAATACCACAAAGCATCTTATTTTCTACCTCAACATTAACAGTGCTTCCTCAAAATTAGATGAATAATTATTGTAAGCAAAACCCTAAATTCCTCATGTGTTAATCATTAAACACCATTAAAATACAATACACAAAATATTTTTGTCAAATACCCTATTAAACAACCACAATTTAAATAATATTTATTACAACTTAATTAAAGGTCTTGTACACACACCCCTTCAGAGAGGTGTGAAAACCTTCAGTATACTATTGATGACGCGAAACTAAAATATTCTCACAAGCGACATTTCTTTCAAGTTGGCCTATCAACGATAAAGGTAATATGTACAATTTAGCTTGAAAAATCTTGTGCTTTGGCAATCTCGACTCTCACATTCTGTCTACACTTTAAGCTTAAACATACAGCCAACTAAAATAAAATGATATGCATGGTTATTTCATTGATATAACAGTATTCTCAAATCAAGATTTTGTATTGTCTGCAACAAAGCTCAATATTGCTTTGTTGAAGCAACAATTGACTCATGAATTATCATCTTGAGAAATGCACAACAACTGTCTTATAAATAAAAGTGAAAATTTTTATGTTCTAAAATACTTGGAAACCCCTCTTTATTAACATCCACAAAAATTACCAGTTCAAAATTTTGCTAAATCTAAAACCATCATCACACACACATACAACTTATACATGAGTGGCTTCCAAACTGACATGGGTACAAAGTCATCATCACACACCAATCATGCAGCATACCATACCATCACTGGAACTTGGAGTAATCTTCATGAAGTGCAAACCTTTCACAAATTTCCTACTAACATTTCAAATTTGCTTCCCCCAGTATAAAACCTTGCCCTGCCAATCAATACACAATGATCTGTTTACCAATTCCCTGAATCACATTTGGCTTTGAATACTAAGGAATTACAAAGATAATTTTAAAACAAAACAATGTGGAAACAAAAAATACTTCACTCAAATAATTATCCAAAGTTACTAAATTACAATTTTAGGTATAAGATAATATTTAGGAACACTTGATATAAGAGCAGTCAAGCCAAAGCAGAAATATGACAATTACCAATGCACATCTAATGTTAAAAAAAAAATTAACTATGAATTATGTAAATGGAGAATAATCAGCAAGTGCTATATTTAATAACTGGTAAGAAATTGGCTAAAACCTAAACTACTATAGTTCTCCCAGTCTTGTGACGACACCAAGGGTGGCAATCACTTGTGTTACTCTCCTTTAAACTGCTTCATTATATCCAATAATTAAAGCCATTAAATTTGTCCTTTTTCAGGTAAAGGTGAATCTTTAATATTAAAATCTTTGGTTACCCAACATATTGTAGTTCACAAAACATCTAATTAAATGAAAAGATTTGACACGCGCGCGCACACACACACACAAGCTGTCAATTTCTATTGAAGCTTTATGTTTGATTTACTCGTGTAAAGTACCTTCAATAACTTAGCTGACTTTCAGTGTTATAAACCAACAAATGATTATGCCTTAGCTAAAGCACACTCATTGTACTCGACTTAACTTTTAAATTTTCTCGGCTATTTAGTTTTGCTCAGAGCTATGATTATATTTTTACAATGCATTTGCATAAACATAATTATAGCATAATGTAAAAAGACAACCACAATAAATTGCTAGATGACAAAAAAAACAACAACAACGTTGAATGTAATGAAACGTCATTTTCTGGGTGAGCCCAGGAGGCTCCCTGGAGCTATTGGGCTAATGTGTGATATATTAGAATGGGGCATTAGCTATGGAATTCGACCTACTAGGGATCACGAGTGAGAACCTGGCCCCTTCAGAGAGGTTTCAGGGAGCAATGGCCTTGGAACCCCCCCCCCTGTGGTTGGGGGTTTTCCTTACCTGCCATCGACTGGGGTTGGCACCCAGAAAGGTAGACATAACAAAACAAACCCCCACATGGTAAGAAACTAACAACTAAAACTGAACAGAGAGGTAGAACTTCCTCCAACCCCAAAGAAACAAGCAAACAAGCAAATGTCACACTCCACTGCAGCGCTGCTCATCCACGCAGGCCTCCCCTCCCTGCGTTGGCTACTCAGTCATCCAGTTACTGTATTAAGAAGCTAAGTATCAAAACAATGCGAAAAAAATGCCGATTGGAGGGAGGGAGGGAGGGTGGGAGGGAGGGAGGGAGGGTTGCCAGGGAGCCTCCAGGGGTCACCCAGAAAATGGTGTTTCATTACATTTAATGCTGGTTTTCTGTGGGGAGCGCCTACGGCTCCCTAGAGCTACATAACCAAAGAGAAGGAAAAGAGTAACTTATCTGGGAGGTGGCTGCCACAAACTCCTTAACGCAAATTCGAGATAACTGGCTGCAAACTGCAATCCAAAGCAAGACAGGAATGCCCAGGAGCAGGAACGTAAACCAAATAATGGGCAGCCAGGACCCTGTTCGACCTCCAAAATCCCTGCGCCCGAATATCAGCCCAGAACATGTTGCCAAACACGACAGCCAACGCAGTAAACTTCCTAACATCATGGAAATGAGGATAGGGCGGAGGCTGGCTAGGCTTAATAATCCTGCGGACGACCTGGGAAACCCGAGCCCTGGAATAGGGAACGAGGGAAACCGGATAAACCCAAAGTGCATCCCCAGCCACCGAAACCAAAGCGTGCAGAAAACAGCGCAGAGCCGCAACCGGACACAACACATGATGCACCCCTGGCCTGACCAACCAAGTATCAATGACCCAAGGAGCCCTCCAGAAAGCAGCCGTCTTGTTCTTCGACAGAAAGGAAGGAGAATACTGCAAACGAACAAACCTAACACCAGGAGTGAAAGAGCAGAAACCCCCTGCGCCGGAGGAGAGCATGAAGCTCCTCGACCTGATCCCCCAGAAAAATGCCAACAAAAACAGTCTTAGAAAAACAATCTGGAATCGAAGGGGCCACCACAAATCGAGGAGAGGAAAGATAGGAGAGCACCCTGTCCAAGAAACAGGACGGCTCAGGCGGCACATTAGCAGGCCGGAGGTGAAACAAAGCACGAGAAAGCTTACAAAACAAGGCATAGGGGACATCCACCCCAAATGCAAGCAGGGGCGGCTCCACACCGCACGATACTACACGATACGAGGCAACAGTATTTGGCATCAAATGACGGTCCTGAAAAAGCCAAGACAGAAAGGACAAGACAACCCAATCCGAAATAGTAGACAACCTACGAAGGGAGAGAAAATGGCGGAAAGAATGCCAGGAAACTTCATACTGTCACTGAGATGAAGCTCTCAGGTGGGACACCATCAAGAAGCCACCTGATCATCATACAAATGGTGATAAACCCGCATCAAAAAGACCAAATGCGAAGAGCGGAGAAGACCGAACCAGCTGTGTTCTGGACTGGTTCGATCTGCTGGAAGAGGCGGAGCTGCGGGAAATGCCCAGGGGTTTGCAAACCAAGCAAGCAGCGCCTGCAACCAATGCTGGGCCGGCCACGAGGACTACTCTTCCTGGGCAGGACTCCAAGCGAGCCAGAATCCGAAACAACAGCTAGACCGGGGGAAAGGATACAGGTAACCCCACCTCGACCAGTCCTGCTGAAAGGTGTCGTCCACCGCAACAGCCTCACAGTCAGGTAAGGGCGCCACATAGATCGCGAGACACCGAGACCACGCCGACACGAAGAGGTCCAAGTCCAGGATTCCATAGGTCCAACAGAGCCAGAGCCTACAGAAGGAGTTGACGTTGACCGTCCATTCTGTGGACAGAGGAATGAACCGGCTGTGAACAGGCTGTTCACTAGGATGTTGGACACTCCCCGGATATGAACCGCATGGATAGCCAAACCCCGAGAAGCCAGCAGACGAGCCACTCGAAGCGACCAGCCCTGAAGAGGCAAGGATCAAAGAGAACCTCTGCAGTTCAGGCAATAAACCACTGGAGAACATTCCGAATGAAGCCGGATGGTCGAACCCCGAGCGACCCGAACCCTCCGAAGCGAAAACCAAACTGCCTCAAACTCCCACCGTGCTGTGAGCCCGACAGAAGGTCGGGCCCCACTGCCCCTGGCCGGCATGGTGAGCCCTGGTCACAAAGTCCCAGCCAAGAGACAACGCGTCCGTGAACACATTGAGCGAGGGTTCTGGAAGGCGCCAAGACATTAAACCATGAAAACCCTAAAGAGGAAGCCGGAGATGCAGCAACTGACACAAGGCCCCCAGAGGACGAACCCAGTAATTGCAGAAGTGGAAGGGGCATCCCCGAAGGAACCAGAACAGACACCGAAGCCAAATCCGACCCAGCGGGTAGACCAGCACAGCGAAGTTCAAACTCCCACACAACTGCTCAAGCAACCGCCGAGTGACCCAGGACCCCCTCCTCAGAAACAACCAAAGGCAGGACCCGCAGCCGCAGCAATGCCTCTGGAGGGAGAGACATGGAAGCAAGATTCCCAAACAAGACCCAGCCAGGTCCAAACCTGGGAGGGAACCAGATGGGACTTCCTCCAGTTCACCAGAAACTCGAACCCAGTGAGTTGGGAAAGAACCACATCCCTGGCGAGCAGACAAGCAGACTAACTGGGAGCCCACACCAGCCAGTCGTCAAGGTAGGCCAGGACCCGAACCCCTTGCAGAAGCAGACAGGTCACCACAACCCGGGTAAGACACGTGAATACGTGATGTGCCAGATTCAAGTCAAAATGAAGGCAATGAAAGCGGTAAGCCTGATGCCCTACCACGAAACTTAACCAATCCCTGAACCCCGAATGAATAGGAATACGCCAATATGCATCCTTGAGGTCCAGGGACACCATCCAGGCACCCGGCTCCAACAGAATCCGGACCTGAGAGTGGTCATCCGAAAAGAGGGGCAAGGAATCCAGGGGTTCAGACGGGACAAGTCCAGAATGAACCTCAGATCCGCACAGTCCCATTTCGGCACTGGAAACAGGTGAGAAACCCACCTGAGGGATGGGGCCGTTTCGACCACACCCAAGCACACCCACTTCAAGACGACCTGACGAAGAGCAGGGAAAGAAGCCTGCCCTGCCAGCCCTGAACCCCCCGAAGGAGGAGGAGGAGGAGCTGCCCAGCACGATAACTGAGGCCGAATAACACGACCAAAAACGGCTACAAATCATGGGACCAAGCGCGAGCAAACAGAGCGAGCATTCCCCCCCCATCGTCAAGTCAACAGGGCAAACCATGAAAAAGCAGATGCCCATGACAAGAGACACTGACTGTCGAACAGAGCAATTATCGTGCCGACCAGACGACGTTGACTCCGAAGGCAACATCGGCTAAGAAGCTGACACCAATGGCCCACCTCGGCCAGCGGAACCCCAAGCTATGGCACGACCCATCCGAGAAGGACTAAAACAGCTGCCCCGAAGAACCATCAAATCCGATACAGGACGACAACTAGACAAAGCCGCCTGCAGAAACTGCGTGACTACAACTTCTGCAAACAGCAACGGATAAAACAGAGATAAAATCCTAAGAGCCAGGGCCCAAGCGGATTCCAAAGAGAGGACGAGAACAGCCTGACGGCACTCGAGGCGAGAAGCAAAGAACAGAGACACCGCCTCCTTCAGGATAAGCGCAAAGAGCTTCAACAGTGTGGCCGACACCTGAGCCGCCATGGACAGCACACCAGACGAAGGCCTGGAACTCAACACCTTTACATTCTCCTTATGCCAGGAAGAAGACAGCCTGAGAAAGGAAACGAAGCACAAGGCTGAAGCCAAATGCCTACTGGTGCACAAATCCTCCGCAACCAAGGACGCCAAAAGGGAAGATACCTGCATGTGCAGCTGCACAAGGCCAACATCCCTAGAAAGCACAGGGGCAAACAACTACGCATTAAGGAGCTCAAACTCGCCCCCCCCCAGGTAAACTGCAGAACGGTAGGCGTTTCTCGCCACTCAGGCATGCAGGACACACAGAACCCATGCCATACCCTCAACGAAAAGAAAGGGCAATCTGCCAGCCATGAAGACTCCGGAACCTTCAAACGCACCCAAAACGGGGAAGAAAAATCAAACTCAAAAGAGGATGGATCCATAATGGAGGACGAATTAAGGTCTCCCAGGAGGTGTGCAGCAAGAGCCTCTTGAACCTCCCGCACGGAGATACGAGAGGCAGAAGACCTCCAGAAAGACAGGGCCGAGGTACCCAATGGGGCCCGGAACCGTACCCGGGGAGGAGCCGAACCCAAATCATACTCATACAGGGAAGGGGTAAGACACCCTCCCCCCCCAGCAACAACAAACCCCACGAAGAGGGCACTAGCACCCAAGCTGGGTCAAATGGGGCCCAAAGCCCCCCAGGTCAACTCCTCCCCAGCCCTGGGATCCCCCAAGTCGGGACCCAGAGCAGAGCAGTCCTCCATTCCCACCCCCCCCCCCCCCTGAAGAAAAGGCAGAGTCAAGGGGAAAGGCTGACAAGAAGGGGGGCCTGCTGGTGGGACCCAGAAGCCTCGGTAAGAGGAACAGGCTCGAATGCCTCCGTCCCCAATCCAAATGCAGCAGCCCCCGAAGCTGTCAGAGTCTCATTACCAAGTAAACCAGTGCTCCGACTTTGAAACCCTCAGACGTTTGGGAGTCGGAAGCAGGGAGGGAGGTGCAGGATGAACAACAGGGGAAGGACCAGGAAGCGCGTACTGAACCAAAGTCGAAACAACTAACGCCCCCAGGTCCAGGTCCCTATAACCATAGCGGGGCAGCCATGGGGCATCTAGGTGGGAAACTAACCTAGAGCATTGCAGTAATCTAAACCTAGCATGCAATGCAGATGCTATCTGTACCCTAACAGTAATATCAGAATAATATTGGAGAACAAGCAGAGAACACGACTCACAAGACTCCAGGTCAAAGGTGTCATTGACCCAACAGGCAGCATGACAGGCAAAAGAGGTGACTGTCACCCTGAGACAAGGGCACACAGCAACCTTCAAACCCGCACAAGGCAGGCTGGGACCCGGGAGACGCATCCATTGTGTACCCTGTGATGTGTACAATCACAGGGGCCTAGGAAAGGACCACCAAATTATATAAAGTGGAACTATAGCCAAACCAGTCAGACCCCCCACCAGGCAAGAAAATAAAAACAAAAGAAAAACTCCGCAAAAGTACAGCATCCCCAGGGTGGAAACAGGAACCGGCCGCCGCGTAGTAGGTAGACAGGCTGCACAACACCTTGATGCCCCAACCAGCACGATACCACTTCCTACCCAAGGCCAAACAGGGACCATGAAAACCCCAGCTGGCCCCAAGGGGCGAGGGAAATGCCGAGCAGCAACCCCAGAAATGGTGTCCCGAATGCCTCAGGGAAGAGAACCCGAACACGCAAGGGCAGTACTCACAGGGCACTTAGGAAAGGAAGCCCAGAAGTGCATGCAGCCCTGGCACTGATGAGGAACACCTGGCCACCACACACAACACCACAGCAGAGGTCACCACAAAGGCAAAACACCGCCAAAGAATTTGAGGCCAGACAAGCGTCTGCCCCGGTTCACATTAGCTAACGAACTGGATAACTGAGTAGCCGGCGCGAAGAGGTCTGGGGCTCCCCTCCTGGAGGGAGGGGGAGGGCTGCACAGACAGGCGGAGTGGCAGTGGAGTGTGATGTTTGCTTGTTTCCTAGGGATTCGAGGCCAACATTCAGAGGCCAACTGAACAAGTGTGTTCTACCTCTCTGTTTGATTTTAAGTTGTTAGTTTATTACCATGTGGGGTTTGTTTTGTTATGCCTACCTTTCTGGGTGCCTAACCCAAATCAATGGCAGGTAAGGAAAATCCTTAACCACAGGGAAGGTTTTCCAGGGGCCACTGCTTCCTGAAACCTCTCTGAAGGGGGCCAGGTTCTCGTTCGTGGTCCCTGGTAGGTCGAACTCCATAGCTAATGTCCCAGTCCGATACATTAACTCGATAGCTCCAGGAAGCCTCCGGGTCTCCCCACAGAAAAAAAATTATTAGAAATTTCCTCCAGATGTAAAGTCCATAAAACACTACCAAATATTTATTAACACTTTCCATTATCTTAAAGAGGGGTCCCATGGGAGACATCTGCCTTGGCCAAGCATAAATCATATGGTTCTGATATATTTGCTCGTCATGTAAAAGCTTCGAGCTGGACACATTATAAACATTAAAGATGTATGAATATACATTCATACATTAAATTTATTTATTTTATATATATATATATATATATGTATATATATATATATATATATATATATATATATATATATATATATATATATATATATATATATATATATGTATATATATATATATATATATATATTTATATTATATATATATATTTTGCAAACCACAGTAACAAGAGAATAACACCTCATTCATTTGGCACATCAGGGGATAAACTCTCACCCTATCTACTACCCTGTCCCTCTTTCAGACTTGAAGAAACAAGAAGTAATATTCCATCCCTATGGCACAATTTATATATATATTGCAAACCACAGTGGCAGATAAATAACTATAACAAGAAGGCACTGGGCTGGTAAGACTATGTAGCACTGTCAGAGTCATGGGATATTCAAAAGATGCTAAAGACCATTTTAGATGCCAAAATGGGAAGAAAAAGGACATAGGAGAAGCTGCACCAAAGTTATCAGATTCATAAAGGATTACAAGCAACCCAGAGGGACTCATCATTATCTCGAAAATCTGAACATTCCTAAAGGAGGTGCAAAACAGTAAGGCAATGCAGTATGAACAATACCTGGAGTGGGTTCTGGGAGTTCTTTTACACCTCATGCTCAGTCTGGGGCCAGGCTTGACTTGTAATTACTTGGTCCAACAAAGTTGCTTGGAGCGACCCACAGGCTCACATATCCACTTCAACCCAGTTGGTCTTGCACTTCTTGCAGGACCATATACAGTACGTTTTTCTTACTGAGAGAGTACTGAATAGCTGTGAACTTCTAATGTTAATATAGTGTTCTCTTAATTGTGCCTATGAGACCTCTACTCTTCACTGGCTCTATTCTGCACTTCCTAACATATCATTCGCTCCAGAATATTGCTTTTTTTACCGAGTAAATATGGGACCTGGCCTTCCAGTATCTTCCATGTATATATGGAGAAAGGTGCCATTTCAATAAATGCACACAAGGCAAGAGCATGTCTGATATGCAGCCATTTCACACTGCCTATTACAGTGGTACTTGGAAGACCATGGGGATAGGCCACATTTAAGAGTGCGAGTTTATTACCCGTAACAGCAGGTCATTGATGTTGCCAACGGCCGGGATCATGGAATTAATTGTGATTGGACAGAAGTCTGACGAAGGATGTCAGGAAGTAGCAGATACGTACTTGCTATCCATCTCCTTCCTATATTGGACAGTTGTGCAATGATCAGAGAACTTGCTTGCTACTTCTTGGGTAATAGTTCATTTCCCTGACACACAAAACGGGTGAAATGTCACTTCCATGCTTCTTTGGTTTGCAAACTAATACATATACATACATATTTTATATATATATATAATTACACTAACACAGTACAGGTATATTCATTTGCTACCAAAACCATATAATTCCCTTTACCTTGACATGAAAGACTTATTGATAAACATAGTTTTCCATATTTTGTTGTATTGTACAACAGTATGACAGTGCATTTAATTTTAAGTTACTACTGTACAGTGTATCTGATTAGCCCTATCTGTGTGTGGCAGACTCACTCTGTTTTTGTCATGTAGAACACTAGTCATCCCTCATCTTATGGGACATTAAGCAAACCACTACACTATAGTTATGTAATTTAATAGCTCTTGGACTTGAATGATTTTTCTGTTATGACGAGTAAGCACCATCTCGTGGGCTTTTATTACGAGTGAAAATAGTGTTCATAAACGTCTTTAACCAATAGTTCCCAATTTGGCTATGCTTAATTGTGGTAATATCTAAGGAGGGCACAAGACAATTTCAAAGCATTCTTGTCAATTTGCTCCATAAAATGAGGTATCACAATACAGCAGAGTACTTGAAACAAGTTTACTGAGGCTATTTTACAATTATTTTATTAAGAGAGATTTAAAAAACAGCAAAAAGCTTTAAGGAGTGATCTACTTTATGAATGTCCTTTATTCAACAACATCCCACAAACAATCCCCAGTATGATATTAATGATCAACAAAATACTGGTATGAAAACAAAGAAATCATGAAATATAAAAGAAGCCAAGGCTTACAAAGACTGCAGTCATGCCATCCAAAAATGCAGTCTTGGACACAATGCTGTGGAAGCGTTGCCAATAAATCACAAAAAATTGAGCTTTACTAGCAATGGAGATTTAAGCCCTTTGTAAATTGTCTTCACTGACACTTAGTCCTTTTCTTAAAAAACTCACACATAAGCCTGTGTACACCGACTGTAAGAGTATTAATGCCATTTCAAACGCAATTTTTTTTTTAATATAAAGAGGATATTTCCAAACTTTCGGTCATGGTTTGTGGACTTTTCTCGAGATTTGTACACAGTCTTTCAAATAGGAAGGATCGGGTAACACCACTCCTAATGCAGTTATAACAAAGATGCACTTAACCTATTCAGAGCACAGATGGATTCCTGCCTACCAAAATGTAGTTCAAGTTCGGTCCATCCGCTTAAAAGAAGCCAAAACCCTATTAGGAAAATCATTGTGAATATAAATCTAAATCCATTTAACACTAATACACATGTCTAGAATATGTATAGCAGCTTGTCTAGCAGGCTCTGCAGTGCCCAAAGACTAGCAATCATGGAACCTAGGAGTCACATGGTCAATATTTATGAGGCCACCAAGAAATACATTTTCCCAGATTTCAGTTCTTAATTACCAAACATTTATGCCACCAATAGTCATCCCTTTCTTTATGTAACTGATTTGCTGGATAGATTGTGTGTATTATGTGTGTGTGTGCATGTGTTACGTTTATGTATATATGTGTATGTCTTATGTATGTTTGCATGTATGCATACATGTATGATTGTATGTATGCATATATGTATGATTGTATGCATGCATATGTGTATTATGTATGCATGTATATATGTATTATGTATGCATGTATATATGTATTATGTATGCATGCATATATGTATTATGTATGCATGCATATATGTATTATGTATGCATGCATATATGTATTATGTATGCATGTACACATATACATACACAAAAAGGGCATATTGATATTACCTGTTTAATACAAAGTGCCAGAAACAATAATATTTGGATGGCAGTCTCTTTAATACTGACAACATGGGCCCCTATAATCTGGCAGGAAAACCATTCTCATAACATATGAAAGTATTTCCCATTATATTAAAGTACATCCTGTTATATTCTTATACCCTTAAAAATTGGCAATTTTATCATTGGTTGTCATAACCATAAGGCAAAATATTTCAACTCTCAATTTTAAGGACACCTTTAAAAATGTATTTTAATGTTCTTGGAGGATTTCCATCATATTCCAAGAATTACCTCAGATGTACATTAATGTTTATATAAAAAAAAAACCTACACAGCACAAGCATCCATACACACCAAGATGAATTTGTTTATACAAATTGAATAATGGGATTAAATGTTGTACGAAAAACTGTATGCAGAATGCTTCAGCTGTAATTACCAAGTAGAGAACCTCACTACCTTAGTAATATATTCATGACTTCAGTTTTATTTTTATGCAATGTATTTTTTTATGCAACGTACTTTATTTATACAATATATTTATACACAGGGAAAATATGGGGATATTTAATAACTAAAACATTAAAAAAGACGGCTCTGCATACACTTTCATACTACGAATGTAAGAACAAGAATAGCATTTACATAAGCTGAAAAAGAACATGATTCATGCTTCAAGCTGATCATATGCAAGCTTAACTTCTTCAGTATATATCATCAATAGAAATAATAGCAACCGAATAGCTGTTGCTTATAGATAAACAAAATCTTGTCTCTCTATGACCTGTGGAATCTTCCTGAATTTATATTGTTAGCTT
>NC_091194.1:12181953-12301953 GCF_040958095.1 Procambarus clarkii
GTTCCAAATCTGCACACAGAAATAACACACGAGACCAGAAGGGATGGTAGGATGTGCAAAATAGCCCCATTGAAAAACAAGAGGTGCAATAGGTACTCTGAGAGAGAGAGAGAACTTGATCAACATTAAAGGCCCAAGACTTTCCAACTTATCCCCCCCTTCTACATATACAGGGCATAACTTGCAGCATTCTAAAGAAAGCTTGATAAACACCTTCAAATGACACCTGATCAACCAGGCTGTGACTCATACAGCAGGTTACAAGCAGCAGCTTCGAACAGCCTGGTTGACCTGACCACCAATCAGAAGGGATGGTCAGAGATTGGGCTGCAGGGTTGTTGATCCACAGTGTTGTCAATAGGTAATCAATAAGTAGGGTACATGTATTCTTCTTCCCCCTTAATATACATAATGTCATTTTTGGAAATATTCACCATGGAACTACACAAATCTTAAAATAAAAAATAACTAATTGTTTGGGGAATTATCCTATATCATGCAAAAGACAATGTTTTGCACAGAATTCTTTTCAAAACTTTATTTAAAGATACATGTCTAGAATTCTGAATCAGACACATGAGCCCATTTACAGACTGCTTAGAACTGTTCTTCTTTACCATATACCTACACTTGAAGCTATGGTTGGAGTTTGCCTCCATTACCTTCTTCTCTAGTTCACTCCACTTATTGCAGTTTTTACAACAGAGATTGTATTTCAGGAAATTAGAGATAGCAGAAGAGCAGTCACCAACACTCAAAGGCCAGAAAGCATGATTTTAGAGTGTTATGGTATGTTTAGAACGAAGAACTATTTGTATAGACAGTACAAAACATCCACTAGACAGTGTAACATTGTAATTGCCAGAATTAGGCTGGGATATTGATATCTATGGCAGGTGGCTGCAGGTAATAAATTCCCCAATGGTGAACACTCCAATTGTAAACAAAGTGAACAGGAGCTAGGACATGCTCTCCAACACATTATCTGAGATTGCCCTATTATCAATTATTTCAGACCAAATGGTATGAGGTATTTTGAGTTCTGTAACTAATTCATACATTCATGATTATTGGAAGATATTCTTGTGCTCTACCCAGATTTGGTAGTGCAGGCTAATTTATTAGACTCCCATTTTATGTGGTCTCCTGATTCCACGTATGACTAATCATCCTGTGAGATGGCAATATTAGATGAATTTATAGCTAGTTTTTTAATAGGGTAGCAGGACATTACTGTGTATACTTAAGCTTGTGAATAAAAAAAAAAAAAAAAGAGTACACTTTCTAAATATTCACACACTATTACATGCCTGGGAAGCTATGATTGGGGACAAGCCCAGAAAACAAAACAACAGTTCATGTGCCTAATGTGTACATGCTAATCCACCCTCGAGTGGATCAAATGTTAGCATGTGCCTAATGTGTACACGTGAATCCACCCTCGAGCGGATCAAATGTTAGCATGTGCCTAATGTGTACATGCTAATCCACCCTCGAGCGGATCAAATGTTAGCGTTGAAAAGCTAAATCACGTGGCCTACATACACATCTGCATTCACTGAGCAGCAAGAGCTACCATCACTTAATAATGGGTACTCCAAGGAGATCATACATTTCACAGGCATTGTGTAACAAATGCCCCACAATTATTAAATTAACTTTACACCAATAATGCTAGTCAAAGGCCCAATAAGTAAATTATCTATAGTTAACAATCATTCCTATTAGTTTAATTATTAATTACCTGGAAAATGCCAGTACAATATTTACACATTACGTACTTTAAAAAAAAAAGGCATACCTGCTCTAAAGATTTTTGTTGTATCGGCTTTGGCTTATTTTCTTCAGAGCTTCCTGCATCACCAAGTATTCTCAATCTTGCTTCGGCATATTCCTGCTGTCTCTGCAACACATTTACCTTAATTAGTTTAATTCTCTCAATATGTACTTGTTAAGAGTGGTTGTCATCTATTCTATTAGACCATTAATCTTTCTTATTTAACCATTAAAACCATTAAATGTAATAAATTTAACCATTTAATTGTAATTTTTTTATTTAACCATTAAATAAGACCATTAACATGTCTTTTTTCAGAAGCAGGTTTGAATCTGCGGTAATACAGTACTGAGAACTGCATGATCATTATTCACCAAAGACAGTAAGGTGGTTTAACCACTGCACTGCACATAGTGCACCGAGCGCTAGATTGGTGGTGCGCATAGCACCTCAGGGCGCTCGTAGGTATAGCGTACGAATCAAAACTGGCTCGTGGTAACGTGGGTACGAAATGGATGCCTGAGGCCTTTAATGATCGTCTGCCATTTAAAAAAAAAATCCCTGCATGCCCCAGGGCCAAGGGGACCCTCAGTTTCAAGAAAGCAACCATGTCTGATGCATCGTCTATAAGCTCCCGGTCCATGGTCAGCCGCGGTGCTGCAAAACAACTCTCAAAGGAGGAAATATGTAACATATTGTATGATGATGGACCGATTGTTGACGATTTAAACTACAGTCCAGATAAAGACCTAACACAGGGGTCTGACACAAGTGATGAGGAGACTGAGGTGGAAGATGTCCTGAGTGTGTACAGTACACGTGCCTTGCCCGGCCTCCCACGCCGCCCTGGGTCAACACCACAAGAGTTACCATCACCAACTGTGTCACCTGACGTGAGTTTATTTGGTGATAGTACATGTGATGAGTCATTTTGGGGGTTCAGTGACATAGACTCAGATACAAGCAGTGTTGATGAAACGAGTGCAAGCGACTATGGTGTTACTAGGCGGGGTTTTGCTGCCCCAGCACCTCGCCCAGGCAACTGCCAGCATGTCATGCAGCCAGAGGACAATGACGACAGTATTCCCCTTGACATCAGGTGTTCGTGGTAGGTCTATACTACGTAGAACACACTCATCTCCTGGCATACCCATACGCAGCTTTAGCACAAGACGACAGAGTGTGGTGTTGGCGCGCGTGCTAGTGGTGCTGGTGCTGGTGTTGGCGTCAAAACCAAAAACACGGGTGTACTTGTGTGGCAGGATTGTGAGAATTTTGTCCCACAAATTCCAACATTTGATGATGCCGATGTTGGTGTGACACCCTTATTCCCCCTATACTGGTGATGATATGCCTGAAATTGATTATTTTATGGCATATTTCGATCAGCAATTCATGGACCACCTCGTTGCAGAGACGAACAGATATGCTCAAGACCTCATTGACTCTGGAATTTTACCTGCCTTTTGAATGACACATTGGAATGACACAACTAATGAGGAAATGTATGTGTTTTAAGCATTGTGCATGATGATGAGGCATTCAGATAAACATGTGAGCCAGGATTATTGGAACAAAGACAGTCTTGTTCCATCCCCCATGTTCAACAGATACATGTCACATGATAGGTTCCTTCTGCTTCTCAGGTGCCTGTACTTTGAGAACAATGCTAATGAAGATGGACATGACAGACTGTGGAAAGTGCGGAAGATATTTTGTGATTTGAGAGGAAAGTTCCATGACTATTTTGTACCAGCACAGAATGTCGTGATAGATGAATCGCTTGTGTTCAAGCAGTACATTCCATAAAAAACGGCACAGGTTTGGACTAAAGTTCTTCGTGCTATGTGACTGCAAAACTGGTATTGTCATGGATATGATATTGTATTCAGGTACAGACGTTGACATACCAGGTCAAGATCCACACGGATTCTCAGGCAGTGTCGTGAAAACACTCATGGAACCATTGTTGAACAAGGGGCATATCCTGTACACTGACAGCAACTATACCAGCCCCTACGGTGACCAAATTCCTCCTTGACCACAACACCAGCGTATGTGGCACTGTCAAGGCCCACAGGAAAGAAATGCCAGTGTTTGGCTTTGGTATTACAGTGGGTGAATGCCAGCTGCGAAAGTGTGATCAAATGTTATAAGTGTGCTGGAGAGGCAGACATGAGGTGAATATGTTGACAACTATTCACAACGGTGCCATGTTGGATAGTGGATAAGTGAACTTTGCAACAAGGTTGCCAATGTATAAACCTGATGTGCCATTGACTACAATGTAAATACAGTATACGCTTAGTAGATAAATGCAACATGATGGTTGGTGCCGTTGAATGTGTGTGAAAATCTGAAGTAGACGAAGAAATTTGATTTCCACCTCATTGACGTTGCAGTGCTGAACTGTTTCAATATGTATCTCATGAAATCTGGCAAGAGACCACCTATCCGTATATTCAGTGTTGCTCTAGTGTCACAACTACCGGTGAAGTATGGGGGTGGAGGGCTGTGTTGAGATGCGTGGGGTGTCAACAACAATGCGTTACGCAGTTCCTAACAGACTCAAGATTAAAGAACACCTTGCTGTATACAAGCATGGTTATATGCCAAGCACAGGCACATGGGAAAAAGGTAAAAGTGTCTGTGTTGTTTGCAAGAACACGCAAGGTAGGGAACAGAAGCGAAGCTCCATCTGCACTTGGTGCGTAGAATGCAAAGATGCACTAGTTGAGAGCAAAGTACATTGATGATACCAGGGTCTAATTCATTCATATCAGCCCAGTTAGCTCCAGGAAGCCAAAGGGGCTTTCCCCAGAAAAGAGGCAATATGATCACTATGTACAAAATAGTAACAAGAATTGATAAAATTGATAGGGAAGATTTCCTGAGAACTGGAACTTCAAGAACAAGAGGTCACAGATTTAAACTAACAAAACAAAGATGCCAAAGAAATATAAAAAAATTAACTTTCGCAAACAGAGTGGTAGACGGTTGGAACAAGCTAGGTGAGAAGGTGGTGGAGGACAAAACCGTCAGTAATTTCAAAGCGTTATATAACAAAGAGTGCTGGGAGGACAGGACACTACGAGCATAGCTCTCATCCTGTAACTACACTTAGGTAACTACACTTAGGTAACTACACACAGAACATAACATCTACAGTAATTAAACACTTAAATAAGGAATAAATATACCTGTTCAAGTGTTTTAACAGGTTTCTGCTTAATGCTGATCATCCCATTAGGAGTCGAATCCAATTTTTCTTGCGGTCTTCTTAAAATCATGATCTTGGGTTCATGCGGTGTAAACGGGGTGCGTGAGGTGTCTTCACAGGTAACAACGTGAGTCCTGCAGAAGTTTGAATGTTTCTAAGATAAAGAGAATGGGCAAGAGGCAGACCAAGGTGGTTGCTTTGAAATATAGAAAAGAATTTGAAATTGTACAGAATTATACCTTCTAATTTTAACAACCACCCACAAAACTTATTATGGAACTCCTAAACAAATAATTAAGGAAACATATTTTGCTAATGCAGTTTGATAGTCATTCATAAGTATCATTATTAAATTAAAATTAGAGTACAGAATAAAAAAAACAGCGTTGAATGTAATTTAACACCATTTTCTGGGCGAGACCTGAAGGTTCCCCGGAGCTTACTAGGCTGATATGCTAATGTCAGACTTTGGCATCAATCATGTGTATGGAGTTCAGTAGGCCTACCAGGGACCACGAGCCAGAACCTGGCCCTCCTCAGAGAGGCATGGGGAGCAATGGCCTTTAGACACCCACCGTGTGGTTGGAAGCATTCTACTTCTGCCATCGACTGGGTCAGGCACCCAGAAAGATAAGCATCCCCCAAAAAAACCTATTCTGGTGAAAATATTGCTACCAAAAGCCAAACAAGTAGATAGAACTCCCCTAAAAAAAACGAGCAAAATGAGCATGACGTCACACGTTGCTGCGCCGCTGTCTGCGCAGTTCCCCCCTCCCCGGGAGGGGGAAGGGGGAGCCCCAGACCACCCACAGCGGCTATCCACCCGTCAGTTCTGAGGCTGGATGTCAAAACACGCGAAAAACCGCCGAATGGGAGCCGGGGAGCCTCCGGGTCTCACCCAGAAAATGGTGTTTCATTACATTCAACGTTGGTTTAGTGGGGGGAGCCCCTTCGGCTTCCCGGAGCTAACTACCCACAGAGGAAAATTGTAATAAGGACTTACCTGGGAGGCGGTCGCTGCTCACTCCTCAACTCGAAGACGAGACAACTGGCTGCAACCGCCGACCCAAAGCGACACAGCTCAGACTGGGCCCTGGAACGTTCACGAGGTAACGGGCAGCCGGGACCCTGTTCGACCGCCAAAATCCTCATGCCCGAATGTTAGCCCAGGACATGTTGCCAAAGACAGCAGCAAGAGCAGTGAACTTATGAACGTCATGGTCATAGACCGCAGGCTGGCTAGCCTTAATAACTCTGCGGATGACCTGGGAGACCCTCACCCATGAACAGGGAAGAAGGGAAATCGGATCAACCCAAAGCACGTCACCGGACATAGAAGCCGTGGCGCGCAAATAACGGCAAAGAGCCGCAACCGGACGCAAAAGATGATGCACCCCTGGCCTAACCGACCAAGCATCAACAACCCAGGGACCCCTCCGGAAAGCAGCAGTCTTATTCTTCGACAGAAAAGAAGGAGACGGCTGCAGACAGACAAAACCATCACAAAGACCGAAAGAGCAGAAACCCCTGTGCCGGAGGAGGGCATGATGCTCCCCAACCCGACCTCCAGAGGCCAATGCTAACAGAAAAAAAAGAGCCTTGGAAAAACAATCGTCAACGAAGGGGCCACAACAAATTGAGGAGAAGAAAGAAAAGAGAGCACTCTGTTCAATGACCTGGACGGCTCAGGCGGCGCATGAGCAGGCCGGAGGTGAAAGAACGCACGAGACAGCTTGCGAAACAACGCAGAAGTAACAACAATACCGAAAGCAAGCTGAAGCGGCTTCACCAGCACCGCAAAATACGAGGCGACAGTGTTAGGTATAAGGTGACGGTCCTGGAACAACCAAGAGAGAAAGGACAACACCACCCCTAACAGAAAGCAAAGCACAACGACAAAGCCTCGAAAAGAACTGGAAGGACCGCCAGGAAACTTCATACCGTTGCCGAGACGAAGCCCGCAGGTGGGACACTAACAAGGAAGCCACCTGATCACCATAGAAATGATGATAAACTTGAGTCAAAAAGACCATACGCGAAGACTTGAGGAGAAGATCGAACCAGCCACGTGACGCTCCGATCCGATCTGTTGGAAGAGGCGGAGCTGCGGGAAAACTTCCGGGTTCGGACACCGGGCAAGCAGTGCCTGAAACCAAGGCTGGGCTGGCCACCACGGGGCCAAGAGGACTACTCTCCCCTGGTAGGTCTCCAAGCGAGTCAGGACCTGGAGCAACAGCTGAACCGGGGAAAAGAGTTACAGGAACCCCCCCTACCTCACGACCGTCCATTCCGAGGAAAGGGGAACGAAACGAGACAAGCCGTCGGCCAGGACAATGGACACTCCCCACACATGAACAGCCAGGAGAGTTAAAACCCCGAGCAGCAGTCCATTCAGCTCCATTCGGACTGCTCCATTTGGAGCAGTCCGAATGGAGCCGGATCGTCAATCCGCAGGCGACCCGAACCCTCCGCAGTGCAAACCACATCACCACAAACTCCCGCACCATGCTGTGGGCTCAACGGAAGGACAGACCCCACCGTTCCTTAGTTTGGTCAGCTGGTCAGCACTGTGTTCGCTCTGTGCGAGGTTCTGGGTCTCGTAAGGGGTGTCGGCCATTTCGCGGTTCGCCCCATTGACGGGGCGATGGGGGGAGGTTTGCGCTGTTCACTCATGCCTGGTCCCACGATTTGTGGGAGTTTCGGGTTGTTTCCTTCGGCCTGCGGTGGAGTTGGGTGGCCCCTCCCCCTTCAGGGGGTTCGCAGCAGGTCTCTACTCCTGCGCCCCGTCGAGTCGTCTTGGAGCGAGTTCGCTTGGGCGTCGTCGAAACGACGGCGTCCCTCAGGTGGGTTTCCCGTCTGTTCCCAGTCCTGAAATGGGACTGTGCGGACCTGCGATTCCTTCTGGACTTGTCCCGTTTGAACCCCTGGGTTCATTGCTCCTCCTTTCGGATGACTACGCTGTCCCAGGTTCGACTCCTGTTGGAGTCAGGTTCTTAGATAGTGTCCCTGCACCTTCGGGACGCTTATTGGCACGTCCCAATACATCTGGGGTTCAGGGACTGGCTCAGTTTTGTTGTGGGGCGTCAAGGTTACCGTTTTCGTGGTCTCCCGTTTGGGTTAAATCTGGCCCCTCGCATGTTCACACGCCTTACACGGGTTGTGGTGGCCCGTCTGTATCTCTTAGGTATTCGGGTGTTGGCCTACCTCGATGACTGGCTAGTTTGGGCTCCCAGCTGATCCTGTTGTCTACTGGCCAGGGATCTGGTTCTTTCCCAGTTCGCTGGGTTCAGGTTCTTGGTGAACTGGAGGAAGTCCCATCTGGTTCCCTGCCAGGTTCGGCAGTGGCTGGGTCTTGGGTGGGACTCTCGGACCGTTTCCTTCTCTCTTCCTCCAGAGTCTCTCCTATGACTGTGGTCCCGCTTGCGCCTGAAAGCAGTGGACCAAAGCGAACTTCCCTGGTTCAAGCAATGAACCTCTAGGTAATAGTCTGAATGAAGCCAAAGTATGGAGCCCAGAGGAATCTGAATCCTCCTCAGGGCACGGCAGATAGCCACAACACGCACACTGTACTATGCGCCCAACACAACAGACCTGACCAACAACCCTGGGCAGCCTGTTAAGCGCTGGTCATGAAACCCCAGCCCAGAGCTGATGTGTATGTTAACATGTCGAACAATGGTAGAGGAAGGCACCAAGGAACCAAACCCCAAAAACCCCATAGAGGAAGTTGGCGAAGAAGCAGCTGTTGAAGGGTGATCATGGCCCAAACCCGATGATCGTATCAGTGGCAAAAGGGGCAAAATAGGAGAAACCAAAAGGACTCCCGAAACCACACCCTGCCCAGCAGAAAAACCACTCAGACAAAGTTCATGCTCCCACACAACTACTTGAGCAAACAAGAAATCACCCAGTGCTGTCTCAACACCAGAAGATGGCGATGTTGCAGCTGGAGCAAAGCCACCGGAGGAGGAGAAAAGCGATGTTCACCAAAAGTCCCATACGAGACCCAGCCAAGTCTGAACCTAGAATCAACTGGGACTTCTGCCATCAATTGAAACCCAAATTCAGTGAGCTGGGAAAAAGCCAGATCCTGGGCTAGCAGACACGTGGACTGACTGTAGATCCAAACCAGCCAGTCATAAGGGTAGGCCAAAACCTTAGCCCCAAACTAATGAAGAAGAGTCACTATGACCTGAGCCAACTTGGTGAAAATACAGGAAGCCAGATTCAAACTGAAGGGAAGGATCCTGAAGCATTAAGCCTGCCACTCCAGGACAAAACCTAACCAAGCTCTGAACCTTGGATGTATGGGGACATGCCAACAAGTGTCCTTGAGGTTCAGAGAAATCATCAAAGCCCCAGCCTCCAACAACAGGCAAACCTGTGCCAGAATGGTCATGTGAAAAGTGAGCCAAGGAGATGAACACATTCAATCCTGAAAGAGTGAGGATGAAGCAGAGCTCTGCCGAGTCCCATTTCGTGACCAGGAAGAGACTAGACACCCAACAAAGATAAGCGATCACTTTGACCATGCTGGAAGTCACCTACTCAGCAATGACCCAACAGAGGTGAGGTAAGAGAGGGCCTTTCCTGATAGCTCTGACCCCCAGGAGGGAGAAATAACTAACTAACTCCACCGGAGGCCTCATGAAAATACAAAAAAAAAAAACACAAATCATGGGACCAGGATCTCAGCAAACCAGGTGAGTCACCCCCCAACCATCTCATCAAAGTGGTGAACCACAAAAAGACCAAGGCAAACTGTGAACAGCAGTGACTTTCCACAAAATGCTAGTGCAGTGCCAATGAGCAGTAGAGGAACCAAAAATAGGAGGCGCATGTGACTCTGAATCCAGCTCCACTGAAGGGCTACTCTAGTCAGCAGTGGGTAAAGCCACAGCCCTACCCGACCACTTCAAAAATGAGGAAGAGAACCCTAAGTATATAATAAATGAGAAATGGGTCGGCATAAAGCTGCTGTAGAAGACAAAACTGTGCAACAACCTCCTCTGGAAATAGAATAAAATAGGCAAAGAGGGGGAGGGGGATAAAGGGGCCCAAGGACCAAGCTGAATGTAAGAACTGGGCCAACACAGCCTGTTGACATGCAAGACGGGCAGAGTACAACCCAGCAACCGCCTCCCAAAGCATGAGCACATACAGCTTAGAGAAAATCGGTCAAGCCATGACACGTATTGGCGACGTCGAGATGAAGAGAAACTCTCAGCAGGAAGCACAACGGCCCAGAAATTGAACCCATCTGAGGATCTACCACAACCAAAAGCAGGTGAGCTTCCCACTTGACAGAGTGGAAATAAAATCATGAGAAAACAACAAATGATCCATGGGGTGGCAAGAGGAAGCTCCTATGGACAAAACCTGGGCAACGGCATCTTCAGGAAAGATGAGAGGCAAAAAAGGGGAGGCGGACAAATGGGTAAGGAACACCCCCCAGTCAAGATTGGTGGGGTTGTTCTTTTGACTCCTCAAATAGAGGAGTCAAAGACCTGTGAATAACCCAAGGAGAGGCCCCACCCCAGTGGCTGGCCTCTCAAAGTTAACTCCAGAACACAGTGAAGAAGATAATCTGTCAGTGCAGGGGGCAGCACTAGTGGGTACCCAAGGAAGAACGCTCAGAGCGCATGCAGCCTGAAGCATAACAAAAGCCAAGCTCACACAATGTGAAGCTAACTGAGGGGCTTGCACACAACTGGCAGACTGGAGCATTACTGGTAGAATCTTCCACCATAATATCTACAACAGAACTGATCAGGGAAGCTGGCTGCAGGTAGGGGTGAGGCCGTCTAATGGTGATGATTGGTACTAATGAGTTCCGAGCTAGATTGAGTTAGTCCCTTGATATGTGTGAATCATTTGCAGAATTGTTTGCCAGTTTTTGAGGAACCATCTTCTGTAAACCTTCAGCTGTCTGTAAAGTTTCACTGATGTTCTGGATGATTTTCCAGTTGGGTGACCAATCGTCACTCGCTCCCTGCGCCGCTGTGGGGGGAAAGCCAGATTCTGGCTCTGGATTCCAGAAGGCCAAACAGAACTGCTGCAACTGATGTGATCTTTTAGCATGGAACAGTCTTAGCAAGATAGCTTCTGGGAGCCATCAGTCACTATAAAAGAGGCTCCAGTCACTTGTCTGCAATTCCCTCCCATGCTCTAATAATTAGCTGTGATTTCCTACTATGCTCCAATCACTATCTGGAATCTTCTACTGTGCTTCAATTACTATCTACAATTTTCTCCTGTGTTCTAATTTTGTATCTGTTATTTCCTTCTGTGCTCCAATCGCTATCTACGATTGCCTTCTGTGTTCTAATCTTTTATCTGCAATTTTCTCCTGTGCTTTAATTGCTACCTGCCATTTCATCCCGTACTTCAATTGCCAATTGCATTTTTTCTCTTCATTTGTCAGCTATTTACACTTATGTGCACTTTGATGTTGTACTTTTAAACACCTGCACAGTTCAAGGGCTAAGACATCAAATCCCAGTTTGTAATTCATTCTTCCAGCTGAGAACTATTAATACAGTACAGCACCATAAATGTACCATAATTATACTTTACAATAAATGTTTGTAGGACTAAGAGAGTCTTCTTGACTTTGTAAGGAGCTGTAAGTAATGTGAAATACTATCTAGTACTTACAAATGCAGTAAGTATTACTATCTACTAGAATACTATCTTGTACAGTGAATACTTACGAGTGCATTGTTGATTCCAATTGGGAGTTTTTTATAGCCAGCTTTTCTAAATGTTCTTCTATCACAGCCTGAAAATAAAATAAATTTATAAAGTTAGAATTATAGTTGCTGAAATATTTCATGTGGCCACCATGCAAAAGTATTAGTTGCAAGTCTATTCAGTCATATCGAGGTGTACTGCTGATGACTCGGAATGGATGGTATCAGTCTATGTTTTAAATTCTGTATTGGTATTCTTAAAATTTCTACCAATACTCTGATAACTTTTTTTTTTTTTTACACAGGTGGATACAGGAGACGAGTGCTGATTCCTGTTAACTTAAAACTCTACCTCCCACAACTAATCTTAAAGCCGTACCATACCAGTTTTCCTTGGAACATAATCTACGATTGTCTTACATATGGTCACCAATTACTGCAGGGTGAAAATGAACAGTTAAGGGTCATTGACCAATGGTCTCTTCGTTCCTTGAGGGATGAGTTATAAGGAAACACCAAACACCATTTTTACATATAGTGTGCACTGCTGTTGGTTCTACAATCCTATTAGAATGGATTTTTAATAAACCCTAAACGTTTTGAGTTGTAAATTTTGTTGCCTGAATTTGATGCACATTTCAAATGCCATATTGACGATTCTTTTTACAGTAAACTAAACTGAAGATCTACATTCTAAACCTATTAAAATGAAGATCATATACTATTCTGAGAGCATAATAACACTTAATGAACAATTGGTGATATTTAATATTTTTGCAGCTGATCTGAAAATCAGAAATTTTCAATATTAAATTTTATAATTATTTTTAATTTTCTTGTTTTTCAAGTTATGTTGATAATCCTTTAGACAAAGTTGGACTGTTTGCCTAGTAGATCATGCACAAAAAATTTGAAAGCATTAGAAAAAGCATGAAAAATTTAACTTATGGTACCATCGGGTCCTGTCATATATACAGTACTGTATACGCCATGCGCAGTTTAAGGGTTAACAAAGTCACCTGATCACCAAACAGATGCTGATAGACTTGAGTCTAAAATACCAGACGCGAAGACCCAAGGAGAAGATCGAACCAGCCACGTAATGGACCAGACCGATCTGCTGAAAGAGACGAAGCCACAGGAAAACCTCTGGGTTCGGACACTGAGCAAGCAGCACCTGAAACCATGGCTGGGCCGGCCACCAAGAGTCCAAGAGGACTACTCTTCCTTGGTAAGTCTCCAAGTGAGCTAGGACTTGGAGCAACAGCTGAACCGGGGGAAAGAGGTACAGGTAACCCCACATCGACCAGTCCTACCGAAAAGCATTGTCCCCGACGGCCTTGCAGTCGGAGAAGGGTGCCACATATACCAGGAGATGCCTTGACCATGCCAACGGGAAGAGGTCCACCTCTGGGAGTCCATTCATCCGACAGAGCCAACTGAACGAGTCGGCGTCGACTGTCCATTCTGTGGACAGGGGAATGAACCGAGACAGACCGTCGGCCAGGACGTTGGCTACCCCTCTAAACATGAACCGCCAGGAGAGCCAAACCCAGAGAACTCAGCAGACGAGTCACCCGAAGCGACCAGCCCCAAAGAGCCAAGGACTGCATTGAACCCCCACGGTTCAGGCAATGAACTACCAGGAAGCAGTCCGAATGGAGCCTTATCATCAATCCGCGAGTGACCTGAACCCCCTGAAGCAATATCCACACTGCTGCGAACTCCCACACCGTGCTGTGGGCCCAACGGAAGGACAGACCCTTCCGACACGAACTCTCGCACCGTGCTATGGGCCCGACGGAAGGACGAACCCCACCGCCCCTAGCCGGCCTGGTGAGCACTGGTCACAAAGCCTCAGCCAAAGATGATGTGTCCGTGAACACATCGAGTGAGGACTCGGGTAGATGCCAAGGCACTGAACCCCGAAAAACCTGAAGAGGAAGCCAGCGACACAAGGCCTCTAGAGGTCGAACCCAGCGATTACGAGACAGGCGGAAGGGATGGCCACGAAGAAACCAGAACAGCCGACGAAGCCAAACCCGACCCGACAGGTAGACCGTCATGGCAAAGTTCAAGCTCCCACACAAACCCTTGAGCAACCACCAAGTGACCCAGGAGCCCCCTTGAAACATGCGAAGGCGGGACCGCAGCTAAACAGAGACTCCGGAGGGAGAGACAAGGAAGCGGTCCAAGAGTCCCACACTAAGACCCAACCAAGTTCGAATCTGAGAGGGAACCATATGGGACTTCCTCCAGTTTACCAAGAACCCAAACCCGGTGAGCTGGGAAAGAACCAAATCCCTGGTGAACAGACACATGGACTGACTGGGAGGCCCACACCAGCCAGTCGTCGAGGTAGGCCAGCACCGAACCCCTGACAGACGCAGACGCGCCACCACAACCCAGGTAAGGTGTGTAAACACACAAGGTGCCAGGTTCAAGCCGAATGGAAGGCCACAAAAGCAGTAACCAAGATGCTCCACAACAAAACCTTTCAGGACTGGAAACAGACGGGAAACCCACCTGAGGGACGTCGTCGTTTCGACCACACCCAAGCGTACCCACTCCAAGATGATCCAACAGAGCGCAGAAGAAGAGGCCAGCCCCGCCAGCTCCGAACCCCCCCAAAGGAGGAGCCACCCAACAACCACCGCAGACTGTTGGAAACAACCCAAAAATCCATCCCATTCCCCCATCGTTCAGTCAACGGGGTGAACTGCCAAAGGGCCGACCCCCCTTGTGAGAACCTGACTGACGCACAGAGCAAACACCATGCCGACCAGATGCAGATGTGTCTGAAAGTGGCGCCTGCCCTGAAACTGGCACCGCCGGCCTACCACAACAAGAGGAACCCCAAGCCCTGGCATGACTCCTCCAAGAAGAACCTCCCCCCTGGGCCCCATGGAGAACCAACAAGCCCGACATCGGATGGCAACTACAAGAAGCTGCCTGCAGATACTGCCCGCCTGCAGAATCTGCAAACAGCAAGGGACAAAAAGGTGACAAAAACCTAAGAGCCAGGGCCCAAGCAAATTCCAAAGGGAAAGCTATCGATCTATAAAAGGAGATAGATCACTTGCATCAAACTATTGGCCAATTAGCCTAACGTCTATTGTGGGAAAGTTACTTGAATCGATAATTGCAAATACCATTCGTCTTCATCTTGAAAAACATAAATTAATAAACGAGTCACAACATGGTTTTACAAATGGTCGTTCATGTTTAACAAATTTGCTATCTTTTTATTCCAGCATAGTTGAGGCAGTTGATAGTGGTAAGGTTTGCAATGTTGTGTACCTTGACTTCAGCAAAGCTTTTGATATAGTGCCACATGAAAGATTAATTAAAAAAGATAGAAGCTCATGGTACTGGGGGTGCTATATTAAGTTGGATTAGGGCATGGCAATACCAAAGGAAACAGAGTTAGTATAAATGGGGTTAAGTCAGAGTGGGAAAATGTTGTAAGTGGAGTGCCTCAAGGTTCTGTCTTGGGACCTCTGTTGTTTATAATATATATGATTTAGATTCAGGTTTGAGTGGCAACATTTGCAAATTTGCCGATGATACAAAAATCAGTAGGGAAATTAACACGGAAGACGACTCACTATCACTGCAAGTTGATCTAAATAGGGTTTTGAAATGGTCATAAGACTGGCAGATGCAGTTTAATGCTGATAAATGTAAAGTTCTAAGGCTAGGTAATGATGATAGAGAACAAAAACAAAAACAAAAGAAAAAACCCAGCAAGAGGACAACGTACCCAGGCGGAACAGAGCCGGCCGCTGTTATAGGTGAAAACTAGCTGTGCAGTACCCCTGCGCCCCTGCCAGTGACAAAAACTACCCCCCTGCCCAGAGATAAACAAGGGTACGAAAAAACCCAGCCGACTCCAAGGGCGGCCAAATACCGAGCAGTAATCGGCACAGCGGAGGTAGATCCCGAGGTGACTTGTGGAAGGAGGTCCCAAGCCCCAAGGGTAGTACTTACAGAGCATTTAGGGAAGGTGCCCCTAGGCGCATGCAGCCTGAGTACCGTGGAATCTCACTCCCGGCTCATGCACCACCTGAAGGGACAGCCCACACCACAAGGCACAGAACAGTAACGGAAAACTGGAGCCAGAGGCACGGCCACACCAAACTCCCATCAGCCTAAGAACTGTAGGTTGGGTTGCCGGTGGTTGGGTCTGGGGCTCCCCCTTTCCACTCCCGGGGAGGGGGGGGGGTTGCACAGACAGAGGCGCGGCGACGTGATGACGTCAAGCTAGTTTGCTAATTTTCGTTTGGGGAGCTCTGTCCACCTGTTCGGCTTTCGGTCGCAATAATTTTACCAGAATAGGGGGTTTGTTTTGGGGCACCTACCTTTCTGGGTGCCTATCCTGGTCGATGGCAGACATAGAATGCTCCCAACCACTCGGGGGTCTCTATAGGCCATTGCTCCTCGTGCCTCACTAGAGGGGGCCAGGTTCTGGCTCGTGGTCCCCGGTAGGCAAGAACTCAATGCATTGACTGATGCCAGAAAGATACACATATCCATTCAGCCTGGATAGCTCTGGGGAGCCGACGGGGCTCCCCCCAAAAATTATTATTTGAAACAGAAACAACTTGCATTAGTGGCTGATCACTAGTGATTTTACCCTGACCACTGTTTGTGTATCAGAATAATTCAAGGAACCTATTACATTTACTGGTCAACTCATCACACAATTATTTTATAATAATGATTACGTAGCAGTACTTTTCACGAACAAACTTAATGGCGCTAAATCTTTTCTGTTTTACTGAGAATTCCAATTTACGGCATTTTTCAGAGTTTTTTGCTATTTATTGCAACAATTTTGTTTTTTGACCCCCAAATGATAGAACACATACATAAAAACATTATATATAAAGAATATATTTTAAATATTCTAGAAGGTAAAAATAGAATAAAAATAAAAATTTAAGAAAAAGGAATAAATAGTTAATTTTACTTCGGAGAAGAGCTGATTGACCTTATTAATCTATGAGGGCAGAATGTGGGTATACAGTACATGAGCATGTTTGCAATATAATAGACTGTATACAGCACATACACTATGCTACCTTACCTTGCAGTTACCTGTACCTTCCTTTAATTACTTTGCGATGATTTTGGGGATCAACGTCCCTGTGGCCTGATCTCTGACCAGGCTACGCCATCAACTATTTACAAGCAGCCGCCTTTAATTCCTATTGCTTTGGTTTCTGGAGCACTTTTACACTTGAACTATTGCCACTAATTCTTTCACTTGGCACTCACTAGACTTGCTCACTTTTCTCAATCATTTTAGCTTTTTATTCTATGTTATGATACCTCTTCCTCCCCTCCCAGGTTAAACCTGATTACTGCTGCTGCTGCTAATTTATTGTCAACTTAGCAATGGCAAAATAATTAACTGTGAATAAAATTCACTGAGAACAGTGTGCTAATATACTTCTTTTCAACTCACAAATGGTAAAATAATCAGAGAAGCAAGCCTGACCTCAGGCCGGGGCTTGGGGAGCAGAACCCCCTCCAAGTATAAACTCCAAGTATATGAATAAACATCACCCAGTACTGAAAGGTTTTACAGGATGACCACAAGAAAAAAGAAACACAGCCAGGGCATGTCAGGCTACAATAGGGCTATGACCATCACATAATATTCAAATAAAGAAATACTTAGTAAAATTTTAATAGCATTTCTTTTATATTAATATTTACTACTAGCAACAGGAAAATAGTAAAAACTGTGGAAAATATTAATACTGTATAGATATTTGTTGGGCAAATCAGGCCAGTGAACCAAATCAACTTGGTGAAGCAGACATGTTCTGGTTTACTGTACCAAGAAGTTGGCCAGAACTCATTTAAGCTTAAAGTACTGTACTCACCTAATTGTACTCACCTAATTGTACTCACCTAACTGTGCTTGCGGGGGTTGAGCTTTGGCTCTTTGGTCCCGCCTCTCAACTGTCAATCAACTGGTGTACAGATTCCTGAGCCTACTGAGCTCTATCATATCTACATTTGAAACTGTGTATAGAGTCAGCCTCCACCACATCACTTCCTAGTGCATTCCATTTATTAACTACTCTGACATTGAAAAAGTTCTTTCTAACGTCTCTGTGGCTCATCTGGGAACTAAGTTTCCACCTGTGTCCCCTTGTTCGTGTCCCACCCGTGCTGAAGAGTTTGTCTTTGTCCACCCTGTCAATTCCCCTGAGACTTTTGTAGGTGGTTATCATGTCTCCCCATACTCTTCTGTTTTCCAGGGATGTGAGGTTCAGCTCCTTTAGCCTTTCCTCGTAGCTCACTCCTCTCAGTTCCGGGACGAGCCTGATGGCATACCGCTGAATCTTCTCTAACTTTGTCTTGTGTTTAACTAGGTATGGACTCCAGGCTGGAGCTGCATACTCCAGGATTGGTCTTACATAAATGGTATAGAGGGTCATGAACGATTCCTTACACAAGTTTCTAAAGGCAGTACTTATGTTGGCCAGTCTAGCATATGCCGCTGATGATATTCTTTTGATGTGGGCCACTGGGGACAGGTTCGGTGTGATATCAACCCCCAGATCTTTCTCTCTATTTGACTCTTGCAGGATTTTACCTCCCAGATGATACCTTATGTTCAGCCTCCTGCTCCCTTCTCCTAATTTCATTACCTTACACTTTCCTGAGTTGAACTTTAGCAGCCATTTTCTAGACCATTCCTCCAGTTTGTCCAGGTCATCCTGTAGTCTCTGTCTATCTTCATCCGTCTTGATTCTTCTCATAATTTTTGCATCATCAGCAAACATTGAGAGGAACAAGTCTATACCCTCCGGAAGATTGTTTACATATATTAGAAACAGGATGGGTCCAAGTACCGAGCCCTGTGGGACTCCGCTGGTGACATCTCGCCACTCTTATGTCTCCCCCTTCCCCGTTACTCGCTGTTTCCTGTTGCTTAAGTACTCCCTTATCCACTGGAGCACCTTTCCTTTTACTCCTGCCTGTTGCTCCAACTTTTTTAACAGCCTTTTATGGGGTACTGTGTCAAAGGCTTTCTGGCAGTCCAGGAAAATGCAGTCGGCTCACCCTTCTCTTTCCTGCCTAATTTTTGTTGCCTGGTCATAGAATTCTATGAAACCTGTGAGGCACAATTTACCATCCCTGAACCCATGTTGGTGGTGCGTTACAAAGCTATTTCCCTCCAGATGCTCTATGAGCCTTTTCCTCACAATCTTCTCCATCACCTTGCATGGTATACAAGTTAGGGAAACTGCCCTGTGCAGTAGTTCAGTGCCTCTTGCCTGTCACCCTTCTTGTATATTGGGACTACGTTAGCTGTTTTCCAACTTTCTGGTAAGTCTCCCGTTTCCAGTGACCAGTTATACACCATAGAGAGTGGCACACTTAGTGCTTCTGTACCTTCCTTTAGTATCCATGGTGAGATTCTGTCAGGCCCAACAGCCTGTACCAACTGTACTGAAGCCCAACTGTACTGAAGTTTCCAATACAGCTTTATAGATGACAAAAAAAAATATTAAAAAATTACAAATAAACTACACATATTCACACACAATCAAGTAAACACAACTGATCTTTAAAAGAACAATTAACAATAATGACTACGATATATCTGAATCTTTGTTATGACACAGTAAATAATAATGGCCACTATATACCTGTAAATCTTTGCTAAGATAACAATCTGTGCACAACTAAGAACAATATATATAACCAAAACTTTACTAACAATCAATGAATAATTATGACCAACATATATCCAAGACTTTGCTAAGATAACAGTCAGTCAACAATTGTGACCACTATGTATCCATGAGTCTTTGCTAAGATAGTGATCAAACAACAATTATGAGCCCTATATACCTTCTTCATTGCTAACCACATAAAAATAGATGTTTCTTTACCACAGACCTACTTGATAAGAGTTAAGTATAGTATTTTACATAAACAATCATTACTTAAAAAAAAAAATAATTCCACATGCGTCACTATACAACAATTCTCACTACACACTACTGTATTTGTTATTTTCTAAGCAAGTTTTCTGCACTAAACAACAGTCTTCACACTTTCCTAAGATATAACTTGGGTTAAGTTAGGTCTGAAAATATTTATATAAATTGCAGTATGTGACTTGTGTCCCAGAGTCACAGCATACATTGGGTTGCGTTCTAATCATAAAACCCTTACCAAACTGTTGAAAAATGCATCTCCCGAATCAATATGTTAAAATAAATATATAATACACCTAGACCACAACATTTCAACTTGAAAACTCAAATACCCAAGTGATGCCACCAACCTTTACAAGCTTGTCAAAGTAACAACTAACATCATAAGATTCAACATACATCAAGTTCAACTAGGACAAAATATATAATACTTTCACCATCAGTAACAAGATTTCATAAGGACATATATATCTATATTACCCAACCATCTGGCCCCCCTAAAGCGATCCTTGGATTCAACTACACTTGTCAAGGACTTTTAAAAATTCTATTCTCGTTTCAAAAGCAACTGGGCCTTAATGTCATGCCAAAGGGACTCACAGGAGGATGAGAACACGAGGTGAGCATGACAACCTGTGTGCTGGTAATGACCGCAGATCCTGGGTTGGGTCTCCCTGCCAGAAAATAAGCTACGTCCGTGTCAGATGTGTAAACACAACCCTGCCTGACACTCTCAGCTGGCGAGATTTCAGATACATTCGTGACAACTAGCGCATATTGCAACCCTTGTTGCATCTATCTCGGATTCAACGCCCTCTCGTTCACGAATTTACCGAGTTTTCATCGATATCCTCCCAGTTGTCGAGAAGGTCATCATCCTGCTCAGCAGCCATTGTTGTTGTTTTGATGCTGGCGAGAGACGCAGCGCGTTGCGCACCTCGCCGCGGCCTCACTTGACACAACTCAAATATATTATGACGTTGTTAGGAAAGTACGGTTAATATAATCAGGGATTAGTAGGAATTATATTGAAAGTAATAAATGAAGCTTGGTAAATCTTCCTGCTTTGTTCTCAGTGTAGTAAATTCACTATTATTAAATCTTAAACACATTTTTATAGAAAACCACATTACTTTGTGGTCAATTGTTGAAATTAATATTGAAATAAGTTTATTGAGGTAAAATACACACAAAGGGATGAGGTAGCTCAAGCTATTCTCACCCCGTTCAGTACATCGTGTTAATACATACATATACACACATCACAAACAATAAACATATTAACCAACATTCTGAGAGATAAACATCTACATTTCCTAGGTCAATTGTTGTATTCACCTAGTTGTGCTTGCGGGGGTTGAGCTCTGTATACGACATGTATACAATATTATACGACTGTATACGATATCAATTGTAAACCATGTGAACAAGAGCTGAGACATAATCTCCAACACTATATCTGTGATTGCTCTGTTATAAGTGACTTTTAGACTAAATGGTTTGAAGTACTTTGAGCTCTGTAATTACTTCATACACTCAGGAATATTGGAAGACATTCTTGTGCTGTACCCAGATTTTGCTGTACCTAGTGGAGGCTAATAGATCAGTTTTACATTTAATGTTCTCATCTGATTTTTTGTTAGTTTATTTGTTTTTGTATTGAGGCTGGTATTTTCTCCCCTGATTCCATGTATTACTAACCATCCTGTGAGATAGGAATATTAGATGATCTTGTAGCTAGTTTTTGATCTACACTGTGTAATCCTTCATACATAGTAGGTTAGCAACACATTGCTGTGTATACCTAAGCTTGTTAATAAAAAAAATATGTGATACCTACATACTGCACTGTACGGTATATTAAATACTGTTTATCAAACTCTGTAACTTACAGAAAATTCCAGCTACAAGGGTTATCACATTTTAACTAAATGTTTTTTTTTTAAGCTAAAATGCAATGAAGTACTCATGTGTTCCTATCTATGTATTAAAATTTGTATGTGGTGCTTATTATTATAATAATTGTAATAATAATAATGATAATAATTCATTTAGGTAGACATACATATTTACTGTACATAAATAAGATATTTATGTATGTGCGAGTGTCCCAGGTCACTGTGTTGCATGATTTCTTAAATTGAATTAACCCATAAACAAAATACTTATACAACAATTTTTAATAAATTTTAAAGATAAACAAATTAATACTTATAACTATGCATTATGTTGCCATTTATATAATATTGTATCTGCCTCATGAAGTAGTATAAATCTCACATATCTCTTCATCCAATTCAATTTAAATTATGTTTATTGCTGTTATTAACTGTAAAATTATAATAAGAACTATATTGCTATTATAGTCATCACCAAGCTACAAATTCTAAAATAAAGTAGGCTCCACCAATCATCAAACTAAATTCATTTTCAGTTAGATAATGTCAACATTAATATTAAAAATGTGGGAAAGTTTCCTGGCCTAAACTTCAATACTCACATACTCACAAAGTTTCTGCCCGAAACGCTTTGCGTAATAGTGGCTTTAGGCATTGTATGTACTAGCTCTATCTATAAAGCCAACAAACTTTGTAAATCTCTTTATGTATGTACCTTACCTAAATAAAAAATTATTAATTATTATTATTATTATTATACAGCATATAACCAAAAAGAGTATCTAAACCTGTTGGTATACTCTCAAAAATTAGATCTTATTTTACCCACTCTGGTCTTCTTACACTATACTACTCATTAATCTATCCCTGTCTAATGTACAGTATCTGTACATGGGGGTTCAACCACTGCAAACTGCAAGCCCATCATCACCCAGCAAAAATCTGCTATCAAAACTATAACAAACTCTGTTTTCAGACAACACACAGCCCCTCTGTTTAAATCCCTAAACATGCTAAACATACACTCACTCCACACATTCTAGTGTGTTATTTACATATACTAAACCTTATTCCTTGATTCTAATCCTGATTTGAAACTATTCTTTGATAAATGTAATAGAACCCATGAGCATCTTACCAGAAATAAATCACTGATATACCTTGAGTCAGACTAAATTTGTGCAAACACTCCATGCAAATAAAAGGACTCAGCATATGGAACTCACTCCCAAATGAATTAAAAATTGTCCAATCTATACTTTACTCAAAAGTAAAACCAAAAAGTACCTAATTTCATCTTCATAGTCTTCACCTTGTGCTTTTAACTCACACTGTATCTTCTGCTATCCACTCACTCAATTTAGTACCTAAGAGGTGCAACTTTATCAATATTAATTTATAATGTAGTTATGTTGAACTCAAATCGATACAATGTTCCTATAATTAATTTTATAGTTAGCTTAAGGACCTGCCCGAAACACTGTGTGTGTGTGTGTGTTACTGTAGTGGTTTTGCAAGAATGTCATTCAATCACCAATGTACTGTATGCCCTTTCACACCCAAATGTACCTTCTTGCATATAAATAAAATAAATTAAGTTTCCCTTTAAACAATTATACTGTATTATAAATGTTTGGGCACGTTTCCTTTCACCTAAAGCCTCTGTTCACCTAGCAGTAAATAGGTACCCAGAAGTTTGGCAAAACAGATTATGTGTTAGTTTACCCCTAATGTAGTACAGTATATTATTACCCCAAAAATATAAAATTAAATATGGTATTTATTACAATATGAAACATTGTGCATAATTATTGGTTTTATAAAATATATAAATACCATTCCTACTAACCCCCCCCCCCCTCCCTTCCATAGTTGAACTACTGACCCTTCCCAGGATGTACCACCACAATAGTTGCCAAACTCCTAGATATCTCTTTACTGCTACATGAACAGATGAATTAAGTGAAAGGAAATGTGCCCAAACATTTTGTCCCACTGGGGATTGAACCCGGGATCTCTGAATATGACCCGAGAACATAGTCAACTGTACTACAGCATTCAGCTTCTGAATTCTTAATATTTTCAATTATATCCTCTTGCTCTACTGTCAATTGTATACAGTAAACTTTGTACTGTATTTAGAAACCTTGACCACATTGAGAGAATGAGCAGCAAAAAAAAGAAATACTATACCTAATTAAAACAAGATGAAGTCAAACCTACATACAAATTTTACAGACGAAATGAATGCAGTGCTAAGGAAGAGGACAACACAAGTTGCTTTAAAAATGATTTTGGATTCTATGCAGTGAAAATAGTTTGTGAAATAGGATGTAAATGGATCCACAGACTAATGTGATGAACCAGTCTGACGTGAAGTATAGAATAACAATGCACATGCGGTGAAGAACAGTTTTGTTTACTGTTATTTATTGTAGTTAAGCTTAAGGTTGTAAGCTTTAAGAGCACTTCTTGTACTCTTAAATGATTAGGTAAAGGAAATATAAATAAGTCATTAATATCATTTCTTAATTGGGCCAAATTGTTTTTATTTCAAGCATTTTATTGTTAGGCATATACAAAAGCTGTCCATGTCACTGAAGACATGAACATTTTCTTGCAAAATTTTGACCGAACATGAAGTATGATTAATTTTATAAAACTGGTAATACAAAATAGTAGAGAGAAAATTGGTATAGTAAATTCAAAATCTTTAAGATTAATTGATTAAATAATGCACTCAAAAGCAAATCTTCCAGCCACACCTCCAAACTTTAAAAAATAAATTACTGTATGTAAATAAAGAGGAACCTCGGTACTCGAACGGCTTCCAACTCAAACAATTCGGCATTCGAACACTGTGTTCATGTTTGGTAGTCGGCCGTTTGCACAGCACTCAAACAAACACATAATGGATGAGTCAGTTTCCCAGTAGCTGTCGCTCAGTGCATATCCCACTAAACTTCTGTGTAAATTTTCTTAGTGTTTTCTTGGATGTTTTTTTATATTTTTAGGACAAATATTTTAGGCACCATGGTACCTAAGAAAGTCAGTGATAAGAGCCAAATGAAAAGAAACTTAGTTAGAACCACAAGAGATGAAAAAAGAACTTGGCAAAATATGAAAGGGGTGCCCATGTGTCTACTCCTGCTACCGAGTTTGGTATGCCTAAATTGGACAAGTTTTTCGTAAGAAAAGCATCCCGTCTCTTACGAGGGAAACAGAAAAGGAAAAGATCCCCAGAAGCACAATTACCTAAAGTTTTTATGGTAGGGGGACTTGCGTGCCAAACAATAACATCTCTCCTCTTCCTCACCACTGTCCACATGTGCCATCCACTCTCCTAGGTACCTTACCTTGAGGTTACCTTGAGGTGCTTCCGGGGCTTAGCGTCCCGGTCGTCGACCAGGCCTCCTGGTTGCCAGACTGATCAACCAGGCTAAAGTGAAGGTACAGGTAAAGTGAGAATATATTTGCACTTATTTTATTATTTAATGTATCGATATGAGTATTTTTTGTGGTCTGGAATGAATTAATCCAATTTATATTACAGTATTTCTTATGGGAAAATTTATTTAGTACTTTAACAGACTTCTGGAATCAATTAAGTTTGAGTACTGAGGTTCCACTGTACCGTTTCCCCAATGTATTATAGCAGAGTTGGCTTTTGGAGTTAAAAAAAATAATTTGTAACAAAATGCTTTATTTACCATCAAAAATGAAACCTCCTTTGTATGACAACATCTCATTCATCAAAGACAGAATAAAGTTTTTTACATGATACAATGAAATAAATAAAATAAAATAAATTCATAAATTAAAACACATTAATAATTACAATGATATCTATGCTTTCTGATAATTTATAAAAAATATACATTTTTAAATTATTTTAATATACTGTACATTAAATATGCAAGAAGTAGTGTACAATTTTTTTTTTTTATATTGTAAGGTATGTAATTCATGAACCACTCACATTACTGATATACCATACACACCGTACAATGTAAACAAAACTGTATACCGAATGTACTATGCATACTAAATACAAAGTACGGTAAATATATGATATAAACATATCATATATCATTTACTTCCTTAAATATTTTAAGATATTCCTTAAATTACTTCCATAAATATCACTTGCTTCCTTAATTGAAAATGCATTTTTTTTTAAGTATAATTTGGGCTAGGAGCCCAAATATCTCCTAAATCATAGTAGATATTCAGCATTATAAAGTTGGTATCATCAGCGCTGATATTCCTTGACCTCACAATTTAAGAAACCTGGCATACTACAAATGCTTAAACTATTCAACTTTATTATAATGAATTACTTCTTACTTTGATCAAGACAGAATTATATGGTTTTCCATTGCCTGGCACAGAAGCCTGTTAGTCTGGGTCCTCCTTGGTCAAATGCTGACCAAAGGGGAAGGGGAAGGGGGGGCGGGGAACCTGCGACCCACAATCCTATTGTGGGTTTCATCTTACAATACTTAGGCAGGGTCCCACAATAGTTGTCTAACTCCTGGGTACCTTATACACTGCGAGATTAACTCGGGCATCAGGTGTATGGAAATGTGCCAATTAAACATTTCGTCCTGCCTGAGGCAACAAACATGGGTCCAATTGGTTGTAAGCCAATTGGTTGGGTGTTAACCCCTGAGTTATTTTCAAATTCAGTATATCTATTGTGAGTCACAATAATAGTTTCCCATAGTAAGGTAAAAGAAGCCTGTTAAGCTTATCAAGGTCTCACCTAGACAAACTAGTTACCTTAATGTTGTCTCAATGCAAATTTCTCTTCCCAACAACCTCTAAAACCACAAAACAACTTTGTTAATTATTGACCAATTTATAGTTTTCCCCCTTTATCCTTACAGTTGCTATGTTACCCACAGCTATTAGATAATAAGAGACTGCAGTTCGTCTACACAACCACTTGAAAATCACTTTAAAAAAAATGTATGATGAAACATACTAAAATAGCTTTTCCACAAAATAACCTTGTAAATTAGGCGTGTTTAATACTGTGTGCTGAAAAAAATACGATACACCCCCAGAAAAACCATTAGCAGTGTGGAGAAAAATATCAAATTAAAAAAATGAAAATATCATTAAATATTCAAATTAATAACAGAATATAAACAAATTGATTATGATTTTAAAATGGATGAAAATGTTGTCAGGCTAATTATAAAATTCACTTTCAATACAATATTATTTTATCATCCTACAAGACAATATGGTTCTACCCAACAATAGCTGCTACACTGAGTTCCTGAAGCTTCTCACTGAGCTCTTGGTTCATACCCTGGATAAGTCTTACTTTCTCTTCAAGTAGCTTAACTTCCTGGCTGCGGTCTTGGGCTATTCTCTCACTTTCACGCACTCTGCAACAAGTTGAATTATTTATAGCTTAAAATATTAATCAGATGCAATGACAAACAATAAAGAGATCCAAAATTAAACTGTGATGACTAAACCACACCTTGGAAGATGAAGAAACGACGACATTTCAGTCCGTCCTGGACCATTATCAAGTTGTTGTGTGAGAGCAAGTTGAGTGGCTCACATGAGCCACTCACATACTTGACAATGGTCCAGAACGGACAAAAACGTCGTCTCTTCATCTTCTGAGGTGGTGTTTTGTCATCATATCTTCAGCCACATTATTGTAACTCATTATTTTCAAACTCTATAATAAAATAAACACATTATTTATATATACTTTTCCATGTATGTTATAGTATGATATATCATTCTGGGAAACAAGCCCATAAGGCTTACTGAGCCCTAGCTAGGGCAAAGTTGTCCACACTGGAAACAAATAAGACACAGGGATGTAAGGAGGTAGTTAGAGCTAATTAAATCCAAAACTATAACAATTTATATAACTAGGACAGAGAAAATGTAGCATAATTTGCACCAGATACCCAAAGTTGAAAGGGCAGGCCTAAACACCTAATCCTCCCTACTTGTAAGCACATATAGGTCAGGTCATGCATGCACAGTCAGATAAATTTAGCTCAGAGATATTAGATGTAAACAAAATGAATCAGGAACTAGGACTACTTATTACATAAACCTAACAGTAAATAGCTGAATTTGGTGTTTAATGTTTCTTATCTGCTAAGTTGACCAGACAACATACTAGAAGGTGAAGGGACGACGACATTTCGGTTCGTCCTGGACCATTCTCAAGTCGATTGCCATTCTCAATCGACTTGAAAATGGTCCAGGACGGACCGAAACGTCGTCGTCCCTTCACCTTCTAGTGTGTGGTCTGGTCAACATACTTTAGCCACGTTATTGTGACTCATTGCCTGCTTATCTGCTAATTTTTAACTCCACTTGCAGAGTGAGGCCTACAGTGACACAAACATTTTAATTTCACAGCAGTTTTAAGAAAACCAGTTAAACAAATTTAACCAAAGAGTACGTGATAATAATGACCCTTGAAAAATATTTTGGCAAACGGCATGCTTTTATGCAGACCAAAAAAAACTGATGACACATTTAGCAAGAAATTTTAATTACATTACAGTACAGTCTTCCATTTTTTGACATTATGTCCAGAAGAGGTTAACTTATGCAACAATGCAATCATACTAATGTGAACAAATACTGTCGTATTCAAAATACTACTCAAATATAAAACAAGTAAATTGGCAATTAATATGAATGATCTTATACCCTGGCAAAACCCACTGTGTCAATAATAATACAATGCTAACTACACTATGTAAAACTTCATTCATCATACCTCATTGCCAACTCCTGACGATCTGTTCTAATGCTCGATAAATCTTGTTCCAGCTGCCGTCTCAAGGACTCTTCGGCCTGAAGTTGATCTCCCTGGAGGGCCACTTCTGCTTCTAGCTGGCCAATCCTTCTCTTCAAGGTGTCGAGCTCTGACTGATAAACGGATCTAGAAAAATACAACAAATAAAATTCAAGTTCTGACTGATAATAAAATGAGGAAATGATTTACCATTGTCAGGGACAGGAAACCTGTGAGGCTTATCATGTCTCCCTAGGCCAACAACCGACCTTTCCTAGGATGCAACCCACAACAGTTGCCTCAATCCCCCAGTAACTATTTAGTGTTAGGTGAATACAGGCATTAGGTGAAAGGAAACATGCCCAAACGTTTCTGCTCTGCCCTGGAAATTGAACCCGATATATTTTTGGTTGTGAACTGACTGACATTGATACAGAAAGAGGAATCAACATCTTTAAATGCTGCATCAATACTGGGATATAATAATATAATATAATACTGTATAAGAATAAGACTAATGTTTATTCAGAAGAATGGATGCTGCATATCTACACACAAACACTAACAGAAACACTGCAACTTCATATCAATAAAAACTACAATAAAATGCCCTGTTAAACTGAAATGTAGTTAAAAATATCACTGAATGAACAGAAGAATTCAGTAGACAGCAATGCACAAGAACAATTATATGGCACTTATACCATTCAAATTATCCAATTAAATCTTAAAAATCAATTGTATAGCTTATCTGACATGGAACTTAATAGGACATATTTTGATCCAGACTTTGTGTTCCTATAGGCATAACGAACACACTATCCTACAAGTTGAGTGAGTGGAGGGTACGAAAGAGAAATGGAAGGTTGAGTGAGCAGAGTGGGAGGAGGGGAGAGAGATGGAAGGTTGAATGAGCAGAGGAAGAAGGGGGGGGGGGAAGAGAGACAGAGATATGGAAGGCTGAGTGAGCAGAGGGGGGAGAGGATAGGGAGGAGAAATGGACAGAGGCAGATGAGCTGACATGCAGAATGACAAGCAAAAGTGGATTCATTCACACTGGGTTTTTACATGCACATTCATTTGCACAAAGGAATACGCACACATAACAAAACCAACTTGTCTCAGTTTGGTCATCAGAGTACCAATATGAATTTGATATCCAGTACTGTATATACAGAAAAATTCATTAGCAAATGTCGGTGAGATCATAAGTCAAGATAAATGTGTGAATTCATCAATACTAAACTACTGTAATAACACATTTCTTGAGAAACAAATATGGCACTGTGACAAGTATTACTATATCAATGGACAATGTGTTATTCACAGACCTCAGGCTCAAGCCAAAAGAATAGATGGATTTTCTGAAAAACCAGTATTCTCCTTGGTATATTCTTGAAGACAAAAAAACCAACGTTGAATATAATGAAACGCCATTTTCTGGGCGAGACTCGGAGCTATACCGGGCTGATGTGTACATATTAGATTGTGGCAGCAGTCAATCGATGGAGTTCTTAGCCTACCAGGGACCACGAGCCATAACCTGGCCCCCTCAGAGAGGCACGAGGAGCAATGGCCTATAGCCACCCCCATGTAGTTGGAAGCAGTCTATGTCTGTCATCTACCAGGTCAGGCACCCAGAAAGGTAGGAATCCCAAAACAAACTACAGCTGGTTAAACATTGCAAACCAAAAGCCGAACAAGCAAGCAGAACTCCCCAATCAGAAAATAAGCAAACAAGCATGATGTCACCATGTAATGGGGGGTGGGGGTAATGGCTCTCTTTTGTTCATTATACCCCCCCCCCCCCCCGTTAGCTAATCTAGAGTTCCACCACCCAGAGTCCTTCCTGCAGCTTCTTCCTGCAGGGGGGGAGGGGGGGGGGACAACGACGACTATAGTTGACAGAGACTGTCCCACCCCGTCCGGCTGACAGCCTCCCGGCTATGCTGTCCTTTGCTCTGTTCTGCTGGCTGTTCTCCTGTCTCTCTATCTGTCTGTCTCGAGTGTACAGTACCCTGGGTATATATTGGGGACCAACTAGCTAACTCCACCCACAAGTAGATGGCCCCAGGCACTCTACCAAGCCACACCTTAAATTGGCGGCACGTTTGAAGGTCACCCCCGGTTAGCCGCCTGCAATTATGAGCTTAGCAGAAACCAGGTCAACTTCATGCGACTTGACCTTGGTCACTTAGTGGTCATTAACACTTAGAGGTGTGATTTTCTTAATTACTAGGGGCCGCCAATCTAGCGCCTCTCGAAATCTTGTCTGTGACTCCTGTACTATGTATGTATTAAATACAAAACACCTTTACGATGTTACAACCATAGCCGCTGAGCCGCTGTCAGCTCAACTTCCCCCTCCCCGGGAAGGGGAAGGAGGGTCCCAGACCTCCTGCACCGGCTACCCAACCTCAGTTTAGAGGCTGAATATCAAAAACTCAAAAAACTGCCGACCGGAGGGAGGTAGGGTTGCCAGGGAGCCTCCGGATTTCACCCAGAAAATGGCGTTTCATTACATTCAATGCTAGTTTTCTTTGGAGAGCCCCTACGGCTCCCCGGAGCTACTTAACCAAAGATAAAGGAAAAGAGGGACTTGCTCGGGAGGTGGCCCCCACTCGCTCCTCAACTGCAGTCGAGAAAACTGCCTGCAACCTGCAACCCAAGGCTACACATGCCCCTAACATGAATGAGGTACCGTGCAGCCAGGACCCTGTTCAACATCCAAAAGCCCCATGCCCAAATGTTAGCCCAGGACACATTTCCCAAAACAGCAGAGCCACAAACTTACAAATGTAGTTGGCACAGGAACAGACCGCAGGCTTGCTGGATCGAATAACTCTGCGGACGACCTGGGAGACCCGCACCCTGGAACAGGGAAGAAGGGAAACTGGGTCAACCCAAAACATGTCCCATGCCACAGAGGCAGTGGTAGGGGCGGATCTAGGGCCCCCCTCCCCCTTCTTGAGGGAGGGGGGGGGAGGGTCTGTGCTGATGATCAGCGTAACAGCATTAGTGGCATTTGCTTGTTTTAGTTTGGGAGTTCTACCTCCCTGTTCAGTTTTAGGTAGCAATTTTTACCATGAGGGGGTTTGTTTTGTTATGCCTACCTTTCTGGGTGCCAAACCCCTGTCGATGGCAGACATGGAATGCTTCCATACACATGGGGGTTTCCATAGGCCATTGCTCCTCGTATTTCTGAGGGGGCCAGAATCTAGCTTGTGATCCCCGGTAGGCAGGGGCTCCCCACAAAAAGAAAAGAAAAACCCCGCAAAAGAACAACGTCACCAGAAGGAACAGGAACATGGCCGCTGCATCTGTAGACAAGCTGTGCAGCACCTTGCACAGCTTTTGTTGTTTTACCAGCAACAAAAACCACTTTCTACCCAATGCCAAACAAAGGCCATGAAACCCCAGCTGGCCCCAAAGGTGGGGTAAATGCCGGGCAGCAAGAACCCCTACGGAAGTAGAGTCCCAAACACACTATGGAAAGTAACCCTAGCACCAAAGGGTAGTACTTACAGGGTGCTTAGGGAAGGTAGCCCTAAGCACATGCAGCCCCAGTACACTGATGTTACACCTGGCCACCACACACCAAACAGCAGAGAACACCACTAAGGCAAAACACTGCCAAGAAATCGAGGCCAAAGTCGATGACCGCCCCAGATCAAATCAGCCAATGAACTGGGTGGGTGAGTAGCCAGCGTGCGGGGGGTCTGGGGCTTCCCCTCTCCCTTGTGGGGAGGGAAGGACTATGCAGACAAGCAACGTGGCAGCGGTGTATGATGTTTGCTTATTTTCGTGTTGGAGGAAGTTCTGTCTCTGTTCTGTCTTCGGTTACAATTTCGAAGCAATTTTCTTACCAAGTGGGGTTTGTTTTGTTATGCCTACCTTTCTGGGTGCCTAACCCTGGTTGATGGCAGACATGGAATGCCCCCAACCACATGGGGGGTTTCCATAGGCCATTGCTTCCTGTGCCTCTCTGAGGGGGGCCCAGGTTCTGGCTCGTGGTCATCGGTAGGCTGAACTCCAACTGATTGATGCTCCAGACTAATATATCGCATATCAGTCAGATAGCTCCAGGGAGCCAACAGGGCTCCCCACAGAAAACTTTGTAAAACATGAACATAGTATGTGTATGAGGCCACTATACTGCAAATCCCATGGTACACCCATGGATTAGCATTGATTATACACACTAATCCTTGTTAATTTGTGCGCAACAAGTGTACCATAAAAAATCACCCGTGCAATTCAAAACACGGTATAAAATTTCTTACCCATGTAGCACCAAATCGATATTCTCCAAAACTGTGCAAATCGAGGAATGCCTGTAATGGTAATCATGTAATACAAGAAATGGCTTACACTATCATAAAATGTGACAATGGGAAAATAAATACTATAAACTTAGAAATACTAAAATATCAGTCACTGGATCATCAAAATTTCAATAACAAACCACTTCACAATACAATATCACTTTAAGAATAATTAATTACTATACATACTTTGTAGCAAGGCAGAAAGTAAGTACAGTACATGTGTGCATCAACATGCCATCACTAGAGAATTACACAAATATAATTAGTGTGTAAATAATGTCATTATATAGTGTACAGTACAGTACACTATACAGTGCTCATACTCTCAGTCAAACCAACAGACTCATACTGGACTCCTCTGATGCTACCAAGTTTGATGATAAATTTACTTTTTATTACTATAAAATTATAGAGCATACTTTAGCACACATTTTGGTACCCATGTCAATTGAAGAAGCAAATTGTCAAAAATTTTGTTGATTTTACTTTACGTTTCTCGATACCAATATTCTTGTCCAACAAAATGCTCGAACTGCTCCACCAGAAATCATCTGTAATATCCCATTGTAAATGACCATAACTATCATACAACTGGAACAGACTCCTTCCATTGCATCCAGCACACAGATGTACAAAGGAGGGAAAGTGACCAAGCCAGCTCATTCTCTCGAGTTGCCACAATGAACCAAGTACTGGGTTTGGGCTTTAGTACTGGTTTACTAAAATAGGTGAACCCAAATCACCCACCTAACCTAACCAACTAATGCATAGAAAATGTGGATATTGGTGAAAGACTTAGGATCCAACAAAATAAATTTCTATATTGGAAATGAATAAAGCAACATAAGACAAAGACCCCTCCTTACATGAAATAAAATTTTAAGGATGAGCAATAGTTACTTAAAACTTTGCCTGGGCGGGGACGCATATTGCGACCTTAAATAAATCTATGGATCTTGGGCGGGGACACACGTTGCGTCCAAAATTAAAATATTTGTTAAAATTCCATTTTATTTCCAATCATTATGGGACATGTTTTAAAATGTGTGCCACCCTCTTCCCCTTTTCTATAAAAAGAGCTTGCCAGATATTTGGGACTGACAATGTTGATGGGCCTTGTAAAGATGCCAACGATGAGAATGTACTGGCAAACAGGTAGATTGTGGCATGTACCTTCTTCAATAATTTTATGACTGTGAAACGATATGTAATGATTGCAAAGTATTTTCATATTCATAACAATAATGCCATTCCCAAAGACAATCAAGACAGACTAATAAAAGTTAGAACAGTCATGGAATATCTAACACATAAATGTAAAACAATACCTCAGAAAAATCTGTGTTTGGATAAAGGCACAATCATGGAGGGGCTGACTAGCTTTCAAGGTTTATAATCTAAATAAACCTGATTAGTATGGTGTAAAGCTGCACATGCTGGCTGAATTGCATACTGGTTACATCTATGACTTTGAAGTGCATGCAGGAATTTGGAAGACAACAAATCAAAAGGTTATGGGCTTGATTGAACCACTGAAGAACAAAGGTTACCATTTATATATATGAATGACTACTGTAACTCGATTCAACTTGGTGAAAAATTGATTGAACAGGGTGTATACACCTGTGGTACTCTCAGATTGCAGCGTGGTGCACAAAAAGATCTTCAGCTACAAGCAAAAGGGTAAACTGCCAGTAGATAAAACTCTATTTCGACGGAAGGACAATACTTTTATAATTCTTGAATAATTCTCATATATCCCTTTAGAGAATTCTGTTGCGAACAATTTGATACAAAAATGGACGACGTAGTACAAAATGAACGACATAGTTGAGGTGAGAAAACTGAAAAGAGTATACACATTTCAGTGAGGGTGTGCACACTCACAGGAAATGCCCGACTAACTTTGGGGTGTGCTGGGGGTCAAATGAGGATGGTGGCTTCCTAAGTATCTGTCAACATTATGGTGCTGAGGGTAGTGACCAGATAGACCAACTAGCACCTAGCAGAAAGATGTTAAGATCATGTAATCTCTATTGTTTCCCTTCCCCAGTTACTTGGTTGTGACTTCCCCAGTGACTTGGTTGTCTTGGGTAGAGCAAGATATTGGTTAAGGAAGGAAAATAGTGGCCTAGCTCAGAAATATAGAATTCCACTGATTTTGTTATTTTTTTATTTTAGAAAAGCACTGCTGGTTAAGATGGAAAGAACATATGAAATAAATAAAAAAAAAATTTAATGTCATAAATAATGGTTAAAACTAAATTGTCAACTGAACTTACTTGACTGAATAAACTTTATTTTTGCTCTTAATCTTATAGACTTCATATTTTCGCACAATAAATTCATATTTGTCCCCAGCTTCTACAAGATTCTTTTTAATTGTTTCCAGCTCAATCTGAAAAAGAATACAGCAAAACTACAATCATAATTCATTAATGAAATTACAATAATAATTAGAACAGTTAACTTAGAATTTACTGAACCAATTGGGAACAGACTCGGTTTGTAATTTATGTCGTTTCATTAGACAATATGCAAAAGTTAGTGTAATAGTACTGAACTGTTCATTATCTTTTGTATTTGCACAAATGATAAAACTTATGTTTCTGTATACAGTGTACTATACTGTACTCAATATACAGTACTATACTGCTTTCACTTGCATTTACAATAAGCTGAATTGCCTCATCATCCTCTCAACATATACCAAAACATAACAGTATAGGTATTTGAATTACTGCTGCTTAGGCATAGTTTTTTTTTTTACTTGAAATGTGTTGATTTTGCAGTAAACCAAAATCAAGAGCTGTTTTGGTTCTGCCAATCTGGCAGTTTAGCTAATTGAAGTTTGGAAAATCAAGAGCGTCTGCATATGTAACACTAAGCATTCCAAGATAACAATATACATGAAATGATAATCAACATACTTGAAGCTTCTTAACCTCTTCTAGCATACTGATTTGGTTTCTGGAACTTTGAATTTGTTCGTCAAAGAGTGAATGGAGCTTTCTAGGGGAAGTAGATCCACAGCTCACAATGCTGTTGCGATGACTGCCAAACCTAGACAAAATAAAATAGCCATGAAATTAATTAAAAAACATGACAAGTTGGATATATGAGAAAAATATTCAGACATCTATTGGCTTTTCTGATTTAAAAAATTTAAAAGCAATAGTTAATTCAAGCATGAATCTGTTAATAAGTTGAGTATTCATAATGTTTGAAGAAGGCATTTCCATCACTGAACCCTTGCACTGCACATTACATCATAACGATGTAATGTGCACCAATGATGTGGCACATCACATCCTATAATGTTTTAGGTACTTTGCAGCATTTAAAACTCCCATGTATAACGTGTTCCCAATCGGTATTTGGAGCCTCCAGTAAACATCTGCCATCTTGAAGAGTGACTTACAACTTTTTGGACGTTGTTCCTATGCTCGGGACATGGTTTTTAAGAATATAGGAAAACAAAAACATTGTTTTGAAAATAATTTTTCTGTACATGTATAGCCTTATACCTGTATAACATTTAAGCAATGCAAGGGTTAATGTATTTTAAGTTCAAGATGCAAAATGGATATGGACAGGTATATAATTCTAATATGACAATATACAGTATACAAAAGGAGCTCTCTTACAGTTCATGACCTTTCCCGAGTAATGATGATGCCGACTCTCCTTCGTCAATGTGAGGCACGGCATCCTTAACTTCAGCTCCTCCGCCCAAGATGCTTGCCCTGTCATTGTGTCTTTGCCTCAGGCTATTCCTAGGCGATTTGCCTCTTTCCATTCTTGCTGGCTCCCTGGAAAGCGGAGAAAAATTACTAATATGAAAAATGCCAAATAAGCTTATGAATTAGTTATTTCTATTAAGCTGGCCTATGACCACTGACTACAATGTTGGACCCCAAAAAGTTTACATTTTGTATTACTGAATTAGCCCAAATGGCATACACTACCGTACTACAAAAATGGAAGAGAAACCATAGAATTTAACCTAACCGGTCCAAACAATCCTAGGCCTAATATATGATGTCTTAGGCTTAATATGGTGCATATAAATGTGTTATACTAGGCCTATAAATGTTAAAGTTTATTCTGTGGTCTCAACAAAATTAACAGTACACAACATGAACAGTGTTGGCTGTGTGTTGGCCATATATATTTCTTGCAAAATCCTTGAGGAAGGTTCACAGAACTTTCACTGAAAAACATTGGAAAATGGGAGTCATAATTTTGTCTATAAATACAGTACATGACCTGCAGAACCCAGTCTTATTTATGCATCCCTTTTCAAACGGTCTTATCACTTATTCGGAGAGAGAGGAGAAAGTAGAGAGTAATTTCACTTCACAAATAAAACAACTACTGACTATAATGCACATTAACAGATATAAGCCCCTCACCCCAACTTTAAATGATAACTGGGAACTGCCCACCACTTGACTACTACCAACTGGCAGCACTAGCTAGATAACAGGATTGGAGATGTTGGCAGTCCACTCCTCCCCCCCCCACCCCCCTTAAAACACAGGACATCCTAACATTCTCAGGATATTGAGACAAAGGGTGAGAATGGGGAGCAACTAAGTGGCCACTCAAAAAGGAGCGTTCCATGTTATTCAGTACCATATTTCTGCGCAGAGCCTCCCTCGGATGCTCCCCAAGCCAACTTCTCATGGAGAAGTTGGCTCGGGGAAAACAACATACTATGGCACTCATACAAAATCAGGGAACTTACCTAAACCAGCACCATGAGACATAAATAAAAAAGTGAACTGGAGCCTAAGAACTAGGTGCTGGTTCATGAAGACGATTCAGCATGTGGAAATGTGTTCCAAGTTAAATCAAAATTACTGAGCTGAGAGAGATATGAGAGATAGCTTGTGGCAACTGTTCTGTTCAATCTACAGAAACTTTATAACTAACAGGGGAGATTAGAAAGCTAGATGCTGAACTAACCCAACAGAGTAAATGTCCCAAACCAAATATAAGAAAGAGCCTCACATTTCCAAAACTCACAATGAAACTTACAAGTACTGTATCAAGGTCTAAAATTTCCATCACATCCTCATATAACAGGAGTCAACAGAGCACATACAACATTAGCAATGCCAGAAGCTGACACTCGTATAGTTGCACAACCAAACAACAGTGTCATAAGTTGAAAGGAGTCTTAAGAAGGATAGCAGACCACCTCTATCACTGTTCATATATATGCATGTGAAAGGGGTCAAAGGATTACACACCCAACAAGAGGCAAGCCGGAAACAAAAGGGGTGATAATTGAGGTTAAAAAACAGATTAACATTCCGAAAAATATTGCACAAATAGTGAGGTTCAGAACCAGAATGGGACATATTAATGCCGTACAACTGGATCAAACCTGTGTCCCAGAACTCCTCAGGTACATGCAGTACCAACTGGACTTGGGGGAGATTTAATATTTTCTTGCATAATAATTTCTTACCTTAGCTTTCTTCTGTCGCTACTTCTTGAAGACTCTCTTTTGTGAACACCCTTCCTTTGAGAATCCCCATGAGAGAATGCACTGTCTGAAAGTGGTAGGCTCCTTAGGCTTTGTGGTTCAAATTCCTCTTGGCTCCGCAAGCTTGTTCGTAGTGATTCTCCTCGTCTGAAGCACGAGTCTGAAAATATATAAATTAACATTCAACTTATCATTTTATAAGCTGATTCAAAATTGCTTCTTATTACAAACATTTGGGCATCATATCATTAATAAAATAATTTAACATCTACAACTTGCAAAGCTATTCATTTAGTCATCATTATTGGGATAATAGCAGAATAATTTACAAATACTGTACTGTGCATGGATCAACTATGTAACATATTACTGTTATACACTTCAACATACAGCCAGCCCTTGATCTGTGCAAAATTAAAGAATGTAAATTGGTAAAGTTATAAGAGAATGAGGGTCAATTCACTGTACTGTACAGTACACATTTTGACAGTGCAGTAGTTCATAGTTTGGGAATTGTTGTGTTGGTGTCGTAGGTCTCCCTGTTAATGTGCTCTTTTCCTGTTGGTACCCCCACACCGTCACACGTGGGGCCACCCCACAGGGTCATCTCATATGTGACGGTGTGGGGTGGCCCAGTCCAAACAATTGTGTCCGAACCCCATGCATCATCAACTGAATATCATTGATGAATAACATTTTGTTAGTAGTGAGGCATGTGTGGCTGAGAAGTGCAATAACTACAGTAATTGTTTCCCATTGCCAAAGACGGGAAGCCTGTTAGATTCACCAGTGCTCCTAATCTAGGCCAATGACTGGCCTTGCCCTAGATTACAACCCACACCAGTCACCAAACATTTGAGTTTGGTGACTGGTGTGGGTTGTTATATTTTCTGCTAGATGTCTGGAATCTAGCAGATTCCGGACATCTAGGACAATATTCCAGACAATAGTTTCTGTTAGATGTCCGGAAAGAATCTATAACTTCTCCAGTGTATCCAACCCTGAAATGTACAAATTTACTCAGCACAAGGATTTCCCGCAAAGCAAAATCCAGCATACGCAGATCAAAGGCCAACTATATTTGCAAAAAGACATGTGCAGTTCTACAATGGTTTGAAGAGTAACCTTGCAAGCATGTTGTGAAACATTATAAAATGATAACACAAGAGGGTGTTGTGTTGCAACAACAATCAAAAGTGACAAGCTACAATAAAAGGAATTAGAAAGCAAGGAATAGATAAATGCTTGAAAACAGCAATTATTTAATGAAGAAATACAGTATGAAAAGCCCATAAAGAAAAGCTGACACCAAACCCATAAATCTGAAAATGAAGAACCAATGACATATTGGTCCATCCAAGACCATTATCAAGTCGTATAATTGATTTTTCCTTTTCAGGTTTGTGGGATGACTGTCAACTCTTCAGCCACATTATTGTGACTCATTATCTCTCCATAAGGGAAACTTAAGGATGCTATAGGAGTATTGTGTATAAGAAAATGAAGGAGCACTATGATAGCAAATATATATGTAAAGTGAGCTAAAATTAAATGTTTTCATCAGAAATGCAAATGAGTGAAGAAGTCAAATAGTCAAGAAATTAAATGGGTGAACTGACAAGCCTCAGAATATTTGGCAAAGAGAAACAATTTATAAAATAGTGACACCTTCACAAATTTAAGTTGTATGCCATGTACAAACAAATGCTTACTATAAGTGCTTTTAAATAAATGGAAGCACAATGTTTCTATTGTAAGTATTCCGTGTTTACCTGAAGTTTACAGTGTTCAAGTTTTTCAAAAGTGGTACTATATATATTTCTTGTAAATCAACACTTATCATCACTTTAATGGTGGGGGAAAGTATTTAGCCAGAAGTTGGAGAGAATTTAAGAAAAGATAAGCTTCCGACATGTCTCCTTCCACTTTACTGCATGGGTTGTGTGTCTTTATATCACTGTATGTATATCAAACTAAGTATAAATACTATTACTACTACTATTTTATTTATAAAATTACAAAGCCTCAGATCACAGTGGTTAGTCAGCAGGTACAGTATTTGTATATTTGCAGGTATTGAGGATCACTCGTGGTGATTTGTCACCTACTGTCAATTGAGGTGATTGAGGACAGTACTGTATGTCACTTTCGCGAGCCGCTTCCTTTTTCTAGTACGACAATTTGTGGCCTTATGTAACAAATACAAGCGAAAAGCGACATTCTTTGTAGGAGGACAGGTTGGACAAACAGGTGCAGAACCAGAGTGACAATGTACAGAACAGGAATTTACTAAACACAGGAACAATCTCGCAGCCATATATTCCATATGGCTGAGAGCCTAAGCCACAGGAACAATATCAGGAGTTTAAATTGTTTTTGCAAACCAAGCATGACAGAGGTATTGTTCCTACAATTTTAAATTTGGTTCATGAAAAAGAAGCCATCTTCAATTTGACTGGCCATCCATTACAATATTCATATTAGTATTATCAAAAACTTTTCACATAATTTAGGAGTATGCTAGCATCCATTATTTGCACACAGCAAAAGTCCAACCTAAAGCTAAATGCTTTATCAATGACCAAAATCAAAATTTAAGTCTTCTCCAATTTCTATGCTCTCCATTAAATATTTTCCCTTTCCATATTTTGTCATTACTTTAGTATCTTCTTGAGGTTATCTTGAGATGATTTCGGGGCTTTAGTGTCCCCGCGGCCCGGTCCTCGACCAGTCCTCCACCCCCAGGAAGCAGCCTGTGACAGCTGACTAACACCCAGGTACCTATTTTACTGCTAGGTAACAGGGGCATAGGGTGAAAGAAACTTTGGCCATTGTTTCTCGCCGGCGCCTGGGATCAAACCCAGGACCACAGGATCACAAGTCCAGTGTGCTGTCCGCTCGGCCAACCGGCTCCCCCCTAGTAATGAATGAACCAACCTAGTAATAAATGAATAGCTAATATTTTAGTTATATTTAATCTATGATCATCCATACACTTCAATCTTAATCCCCTAATCACTATTACATTGCAAGTTTCCCTCAATACTAGTGAAGCCCAACACTATGGTTTTCCCAGTATTGAAAACACACAGCTTGTTAGGCTTGCAGAGGTGTCCCTAGGATAACAACTAACTTTTCCCAGGCACATCCACAACAGCTGCCTTCTTCCTTGGTATCTATTTACTTGTAGGTGAACAGAGGCATCAAATGTAATAAAACATGCGCCAATTTTCTCATCCTGCCTGAGAATCAAATCTGAGGTCACTTCGCTATAAGTCAACTACACTAATCATTATGCAGTTGAGCACAGTTTTGGGGGATTTATGTGCAAATCTTCATTCCTAAGTCCTGAACTACAATGAGGCCATGCATTATTATTTTCCAATTCCTTGTTTCCTGCTGGTTTACCTGCAAGATAACTGACACTAATATTTAATTATAATCTATTCAACACATAAAATTCTTAAAACACCTGTACAACTTTCTTAGGATTTGCAAATACAATTACAATTGTATTTGCATTTTTTCTATAATGGGTCATGAAAGCACATGTATCTTGCAAAGCCACTCACACACACATTAATGGTAAATTACCTTAACCATGTTAAGTTCTCTGTAAAGGAAGAACAATAACAGTTCATGAAATAAAAGTTACACCCTTTCGAGCATGCCAATTTCGTCACATAACTGATGCAGTAATTTATTATTCTTACGAATTATGTTTACCCTCTGATGACACTAAAAGCCATGCAACATAAAATTAAAGAAAAAACTACTGTATATTGTATAAGCAAAACATAATCTGAAAACTATAACTTAATAACTCAAAACTGCAGCTCGGTGTTCATGCAACATTTTACACAGTGCACACTCTAAAAAAAAAATCCAGCGTTGAATGTAATGAAACGCCATTTTTTGGGTTGAGCCCCGGACGCTCCCTCAAGCTATCAAACTGATATCTGCCATGGTAGTCTAGCGCACCAGTTACTGAAGTCCTTTGCCTACCAGGAACCATGAGCCAGAACCTAGTTCTCTCACGGAGGCATAGGGAGCAATGGCTTATGAAACACTCCACTGTTTGAGAGTACAGTCATGTCTGCCATTGACTGGGGGTATCACCCAGAAAGGTAGGTGAACCAAGCAACCAACCAAGGCAGCAGAGAGCACAGGAACCTGGGCATGCAACTGCTGCAGCCCAACCTCACAAGAAAGCACAGGGGCATAAAGGCACTCATTGAGGATCTCAAGAGAGTCCCTCCAGGAAAACCTGTAACACTGAGGAAACCTCACGCCACTCAAGCATGCAGGAACAACAAAACCCATGCTAAGCCCCCAGAACAAAGAGAGGGCAGTCTGCAACCCAGGAAGACCCAGGAACCTTGTAACGCACCCAGTATAGGGAAGAGGAACTGAACTCAAAAGAGACCGGGTCCATAATAGAGGTGAATTCCGGGTCATGCAGGAGGTAGGCATCAAGAGAGCCTCCTGAACATCTGCAGGGGAAATCCGAGAGGCAGAAAACCTCTGGATAGACGAATCGGAAGAACCCAAAGGAACCTGGACACGAAGCCAGGGGGGAGGGGGGTCACCCCAAATCAAATTCATACATGGAAGGGGATACAAAAACCCCAAACCTTGCAACAACCACCCATGCCCCAAAGGCACCAAAGCCCAGACATGGTCAAATGGAGCCCAAGAGCCCCAAGCCAACTTCCCCACCCCCTGCCCCGGGAACCCCTGACACAAGCTCCGGGGTAGAACCGATATCCACGCCCACCACCCCGGAAGAAAGGGCAGAGTCCAAGGAAAAAGCCTCAAAAAAGATGGTCTGCTGGGAGGACTCGGAAGCCTCGGTGGGATGAACGGGCTCAACCACCTCTGTACCTGCATCGAAGGGGGCAGCCCCCGAAACTGCCCAAGTCTCGTCCTAAGCTAAACCTTGCCCTGACTCCGAAACCCTAAGACGTTTGGAAGCTGGGAACAGGAAGGGGAAGGAGCAGGGCGAACCACGCCCACCGGGAAAGGAATCAGGGGAGCGGACAAAACCAAGGCCAAAGCAACCAACACCCCCAATTCTGATTCCCTAAAATCAAAATGGGGCAGCTCCGGGGCATCCGAGCGGGCTACAAACCGCACACATTGCAACAACATAAACCCACCATGGAACGCAGCCGCTACCTGACTCCTACGGTCCCCCAAAGAAGAATGGGTCAGATGGATGATTAGCAGGGAACAAGTCGCACACGACACAGGGTCGTAGGCATCACCGACCCAACAAGCAATACGACAGAGATAGAACAAATGATCGTCATCCTGAGACACTTACGATAAACAACCTTGAAACTCGTACAAAGCTAGGGGGACACAGAAGACATATCCATAGATGTACTGAGCCCCAAGGGGTTTACCAGGACCCACAAGAGGAGTAATCCCGACAGGGAGCCCAGTCACTGGTGTAGCCAAGTCGGTTGACCCCCGTCTAGTACTGAGCAAACAGACCCCAGGAAGCCGTGCATGCAGCCTCGAGGGGCCCAGAGGAGGATACCAAACACAACCTAGGTGAACCTAATTAGAAGCTAGGCAGACCTCCTCCAGGTAATAATAAAATAAAAACTGAACCCTCAAGAGTACACCACCAACAACTAGAGGCCAGAGAGAGACACAGTCGCCGCGATTATGCAAGCTGTGCAAAACATCATGCGTCCCACCCAACAACAACACCCCCTACCCAGGGCCAGACAAAGTGCCCCACAACCCCTGCTGAACCCCAAGGGCGAGGTTAATAAGTGACACCAACCTCAGCGGGATTGCAATCCCGAATGTCCCAGGGAAGAAAAGCCTGGATATGCAAAGTACTTACTAGGCGCTTAGGAAAGATAACCCTAGATGCATACAGCCTGAGTACTTCTTAAAACACCTGCCCACAGCACAAGAATCACAGAGCCGGTACAACTGCACAAGGTAAAATCCAGCAGGAAACTGAGGCCAGAGGCAACGTCAGCTCTAGGCGACATCAGTATATGAACTGCTGGCTCAGCGCTTGCGGCCGTGTGGGCGGGGCCCCCCTACCCCGAGAACTAATGAGCGAGCGGGCACGCTGGTTTATTGGACTTTTTGCTAGTTTGGTGTTTTCACTTGGGGGGAGTTCTTTGCCTCTGTTTGGTCTTGAGTTGCAATATTTTACCAGTTAGGACTTGTGATGGTTCACCTACCTTTCCAGGTTATACCCACAGTCGATGGCAGACATGACTGTACTCTCAAATAGTGGAATGTTTCATGAGCCTCCCTGCGCCTCTGTGAGGAAACCAGGTTCTGGCTTCTGGTTCCTGGTAGACAAAAGACTTCAGTAACTGATGCTCTAGACTAATATGGCAGATATCAGATATCAGTTCAATAGCTTCAGGGAGCCGTATATGTGTGTGTGTGTGTGTAATATAAATATATATATATAATATATATATATATATATATATATAAATATATATATATAAATATATATATATATAAAACAAACAAACTCTATGACCTGACCAGGGTTTGAAGCTGCATTACCAGGGCTTACCCCCCTAGTGTACATAATACCATAATCACTTCACCAGTGATTGCCAATAAGAATTGGTCAGTCCTGGAGCTCATTAACTGAGCTCCATGAATGACCAGTCCTCAGTAACACTCGTGGAGCAATTTGGGCACAGTTTTTCATTAAAACCTGGTGCATGCACGGATCGTGCTAAGCCTACAAAAAAATATACAGTATAGAGATCATATACAAGAAATGCAGCACAAAACCTAATGCAAACCCATCGCATGTATTATTACATAAACTCACTCTTGCCGCATCGTCGGAGTTGCCCTTCATTATCCTCTATCTCAGCCAAGGCCTCAGAGAGCTAAAGAAATAAGTTACTATAATCATGCTCGAGATACACATGTAATAAAAATGTTTCTTAAAGTTGAATAATTAATTATTAAAGGTTTTACACAGATAGGATCAAAGTTATATAAGTTCATGCATATGGTTAATTAAAACATAACTGGGAATGCATGACAACATTAAACTAATGGGCAGATTTCTAAGTGGGGGATTTATATCGGAAGATTTCTATGGGATTTCTATGGAAGTTAAATAACTAAAGAGGCTGAAGAAACTGAAAAAGTAAGGATCATACTAACATTAAAAAAAATGCCATTACAGCATTATAATCATTTTTAAACTATTTTTATTCAGACAGGTAGGTATTCGTTTTCCGTCTGAGACAGTTCCCAAATGCCTCTCATGTGAGGTGTAACTGACCAAGTATTGATTTTGTCATCACAGCACACATTACATTTTTTCACTCATTCCTTGATCATTTTGTTGAAAATACTAAACATCTACAAGTTACAAGGATGATTAGCATCTTAACTACTCAAGGATGATTAGCATCATCCTTGAAATGTCTCATATCTTGAGGTTATCTTGAGATGATTTCCAGGCTTAGCGTCCCCACGGCCCGGTCCTCGACTAGGCCTCCTTTTTGTTACACACCTCAAGGAAGCAGCCCGTAGCAGCTGTCTAACTCCCAGGTACCTATTTACTGCTAAGTAACAGGGGCATCAGGGTGAAAAAACCCTGCCCACTTGTTTTTGCCTCCACCGGGGATCGAACCCAGAATTACAGGACTACGAATTCAAAGCGCTGTCTGGCCCCCTGTGTACTGAATACAATGTGAACGGAAATTTTTCCATATTTTGAAGGAAAATTTATATTTTTGGCCATTATACTCAAAGTGAAAGTGATACAGCAATACAGGTGATAAAACCAGTAACGTAGGCTAAAATAAAGATTGTAAATGATGCTGTGTGGAAGTGATACAAGTAGATACAGTATGAAATACAACGAAAATTGAGTCAAGATGGTTCCTCTTGAGGAACTTTGAGGAAAGCAAAGGATTTCAATATGAAAATCAAGATTACTAAGAGGCATTCATATAGAGAAGGTTGGCTAAGACACTTTCAGAGGCAGTATGGCATTAAGCATGTGAATATATGCTGGGAGAGGGAGTCAGCTGATGGAAAACTTCAACATCTCTGCCAAACTTTCCAAGGATTCTAAGTAAACTTGCCCCATATAGTCTCCATATTCTTCCCTCCTACTACCTTTTTCCTTACATATAGGGACCACAATGACCTTAGTTTATTCATCTGGCACCTCGCTCTCCAGCCATGCCATCTTTATATATCTAAATTATTTTCACCATGAACTCACTCACATACCTCAACATACAGTATCCATAGTTATTCCCCACCTATACCAGGAGCCTTTCCCCTCTTTAATCCTTCATACATTCTCTTAACTTCCCCATACCTATGCTCCTCTGCTCCACTGATCTTATTCCACCCATCTGTTTAGTCTAAACATTTCATTGCTGTAATGCCTTTTCTTCACCATTTGTAACCATTAGACTACTTAAGAGTTTTCACTTCACCTTTTAGTAACACCGTGCACATTTGACAACAAGGTCATGTGGCCATCCCATCCTTTTACTATTTACTTACCCCCCATTTCCCCAACACCGGCTACCTTTAACTTTTCTATAAATAATTCTTTAATTCTTACAAAAGAACAAAGTCCTCGCTCAACTGTCTCCCAAACTCACTGCATACATTCTGTTCATCCTTAACCATTTCTCTTACATTTTCCCAGGAAGGTCTGGCAACATAGCCTGGGGGCACACTGCTCGGGCACACCTGGATACACCACCCAGACACACCGCCTGGGAACGTCCATGCAAGCAGCCCAATAATATACGGGTGCACAGGCGACTTAAGTACACCCTTGGCAAAAGCCCAAAGCAAAAGCCCAAAGTTGCAAGAAGCACAAGGAGAATGCTGGTCATGATCATAACAAACATACAGCTAACTACAGTACTGCATTCCCCATTATCAGTCCTTGCAGTGGAGAACATGTAGTTTGTAAGGTAATAAAATCAAATATAATGAAAAGAACTACCTGCAGCCTTCAAAAGGTTTGCATGTTGGGTGTATTTACAATGACTTGTTGTGAGATACTGCTTTCATTACTGTATCTAGATCAGCCAGCCCACTTGATCTCCATTTATATCTAAACATGTGTGCTTGTTTGTTTTATTCAGTATTTTTTGTATGCATGTATATATGCAGGTATATATAATGTAATGTATAAATACACTATGTATATCTATGTATGTATTCTAGCTAATAACTATGGCCTTACATACTGTACCTTATAGGCCAAGGTCTCATTGTCCAATTCTAGTTGACATGAGGCCTTTTCCAGTAGTGCAACTCGGTCCGACATTTCCGTCAGCTGACATTCTGCCTCTTGATGAGTTCGCTTTAGAAGTTCTAAGTCTGTACATGTCTGTGAACATAAGGCACTTTACAGGCTTAATTGAAATAGCAAAAGTCAATAAATTATATAAATACAATAAAACCCACTAAATACTTTAAATGTCATAGATTTGTTTTGAAAAAGTATTAACCATAATTGCCAGACATAAGAAATAATACACTGCTTATTAAGGAGATAAACCACGATAATGAATTGCAGATCCATAAACCCTATTTTCTATAACGTATAGAGAATTTGTAACAATAAACCATATGATGGAAAATAATAACTGAGAAACTAGATAAACATATACTGTATTCTCACAAATTAAAATTACCAATAATTTCCTGTTATTTCAAATTTATTGATATGTTACTTAAGATATCCAAATTCTCTTCTACCTTGATGAGCTGAGTTGTCAGATCTTTTTCACGATCAGAAGCTGGTTTGGTTCGAGCAGCAGCCAGTTCTTCGTTCAGCTTTGACCTCTCCACGAGCAGGTAAGTAATCTATTGAGGACACCATTGTGAAATAGGCCATGTATTCCAAAAAGCTACAACACAAATAAATCCAAATTTTATGCTTAAAAAATTGTCAATTCACTAAAACTGCAAACACAGCTGTCACTATCATAAACACACATTACTCAGGTGCAGATATATAGGCTTGCTTACCTGTTCCCCCAATGAGCTCTGAGCCACATCCTCTAAGCCTTCTTCAAGAAGCAAGGCTGAAACTGCTTGTGTACCTGCCAGTAGAGCCTCCAAATCCTCCTTCAAGTGTTGGACCTCGTCATCTAGCTCTTTAACTCGTTCCTCACATTTAGCACGTATATGTTCAGAATATTTCTCCAGTTCCTGTAAAATTAAGCTTACTCAACATATACAAATTCTGAGGATTCATATTCATATGGTACTGGATATTGAAGGGCTTTTCCACTCCTATCAGCTTCTTTTGACTTACGTGGTCTACAGTGAACCAAGACAAGATTCTGGTTCATTGAACAAGATACAGGGAGCTTGGGGCTCAAAGATGAACTTAAAACCAAATATTATGCTGTCTGATATTTTTTCTAGGTTTTGGTTTTATCTCTGAAACTGAAGCTCCCCTCAAGTAGAGTCAAATTCAGGTCCCTGGTTCCCATTTGGCAAGGGTGGATCTCAGAGGCCTAGGGCATGTCCTTTAGACATGACTGGACCAGCTCACAGCTTAGGGGAGAGGGGGTGAACCCTCCCCAAAAATACCAGCACTCACCACAAAAAATTTAATCCCTTTTTCTTTGACTAATTGCTTTTCTGCAGCATGAAATGTTCCATAATAATAATTTAACTAGCAAGCATCTTTCAATCAAGAGGCCATATATTCATCACAATATGGCGAGATTACTGTACCTTAAAAGGTAGGGTTGACATGTGAGGATATTAGCTAGAAAAACAAGAGTATAAAAGGCAGATTGAATTAACACTTTCGCGCTCTCAGCGCTCAAAAAAAAACAATACCCCAGATGCTTTCGGCACTTCGCGCGCCTACGCGGTAAGACCGAAAAGTGTACACTCTTTTGACTGTCCTGACAATAATTGAAGGCGCACGTATTTAAATTTGGTATCACTGTGTTCGCAATGAAATTGTCTATAAGAGCATACCTATAAAATGCCGCCCAAGCATAAGGAGTATCAACACCAAATAAAAAACTATGCAGATCACTCGCCGAGAGCGCCAAACAGCAACAAAATGTTTCCACTCTCTTAATGGTTGCGAAGCCTACAGTTGTCCTACATCGCTAATTTTGGTATCATTGGAATCGCAATAAAATTCTCTACACGGACATATGCATATGAATGTTTAATATAGGTAATTGCCCACCCGCAAGAGTGTGTGAAGTGGAGAGTAGTTAGCCGCGAGCGCACTGGCGAAAACACAGGGGGGAAATCATGCTTGGAAAGTTTATACGTTTCCTGACCCTACTTTTCTATGTACGTATTTCTTTTTTATACCAATGTGTTCGCAATAAAATTTTCTATAAGATGAACTGTATAACATTTGTACAAAGCATGTGTAAGAGAAGCGCCAAATATAGAACCACGTCGCTCAGTATGCGTTCGCGGCAGAAACGAACGCATTGTTTTCGTTCGTTTGATGTTTGTCATGTTTATACTTGTTGAAACATTTTATAATTTGTATGACAGTGATCGCAGTAAAATTCCCTACACAGACATATACATAACACATACAAATATTTCCCACGTGTTGGATATATCAACGGCTAAAGAGAACCCACTGCCACACGCTCGCCACACCCCCAAACATACTTTGTGTATTTTTTTTTTTACTCATAGAAGTTTATGTGATATAATATTCATTCTGGTACCAAAACATTCGCAAATAAATTCCCTACAAAACAAAAGTATCCCCATCCATTTCGGTTAAAAAATGGAATTTATAGAAATATTTTTTCGATGGACGAGAAAACTCGGCTGTTATGCGGAATCGTAAGAGAAAACGGCGACGAGTTATCTCTAATCTAAAGCGCGAAAGTGTTAAGAGTTTAAGGGAATAAGGGGCACACAAAATTGTGTTTTGCCTCCCTGGCACTATACACCTCAGTAGGCCCATGATCAGTACCCATTAGTGTGTTTTTAATGTGCTCTAAACTTGACTTCCCATTCATCATGGTCTTCTGAACATCTTCAGTTAATTCTTACTATAATATCTAGTACCCAACAATATTCTTCATTACCACACCCAGATAAACATATTAATTCCAAATACATAGGCAACCTACCACTTTTTCCTCTTCATGTTGTCTTCTCAATTTGTCATTAATATGGCGAGCTGCTTTCAGGTTAGCTTCAGCATCCACTATCCAACGCCACACGTGGAGAGTCCGCGAATCAGACTCCAATGTCTCCCATTCCAGCCCTTCAATGCTAAACCTTCTACGCAAGCCAGCCCATTCATCTTCAATCTACCAATAGAGTATATCTGAACAATGATTGTCATATGTGAAAGGCATTATATTCCTTTCAAGAACAAAATGATGTATATTAAAATGTTCCACAGATTTTTATGCAACATTCATTTGCAAAGACTAATTTGCTCAAATACTTACAACACTGTCATCACCATCCATATCTTTTGAGCAGCTTCCTTATGTTGAAATTACTGCCAATAAATGGGACTTGTAATAAAAACTGGTCCTTCAATTTGTTGATCCATTTGCCTTTCAAAGAATAATACATTAATTTGCATTTAAAAATATAATTTTTAAACGGGAATTAAGAAAATCAGTCATTCACCTGATAGTCATCACTAGGAAATGACACACTCAGTACGTCATGATCATTTCATTTGGATCAAAGTATAGCAAGTTGCTGTGTTATCACAAGAGATGTGGACATGTGACATCAAGGGATCTTGGATAGCTGAGCTTGCTCTCAAGAACTTAAAAATATTCAAGGAAAGAAGAAATAGGTTAGTGATGGAACAGTCAGCAGTGCAGGCATTGAGAAGATACTGAGTGAGGCAGCAAAATGTAACTAAAATCTTGCTCTTTAGAAATTGAAAGATGTGGGAACACTTTGAAGGGCACAAGCTAATGTGAGTTATTATTTCTTCTCACCCTTCTTTCTCTTTATAAGCATTAGCCCTGTGTATCTCACAATTAATAAAGCCCAGACAAGCAAAATATTTTCTCCAATAAAGAATTCTCTCAACTCAAGTTCTGCTTAACTTATTCTTTCCTTTAAATCCTATTATACATCAACATTGTAAAGGTAAATCATAGTTACTCGATTTAAAAACAAAACAAAAATTCATTGCCTATGGTAAGACGTGTTGTCCATTGTGGGTAAATGCTGTAGACACATTTCTCAGGAAATTACTAATGTAACTAAAAGCTAACAAAATACAGTACTGTATCTAGTATCTACTACATGTACCTGGCACCTACCAAATTCCAGACAGAGCATTATACTATAGGTTAGGCCCCTACAAATAATAATAATAATTCATTGTGTCGGGGCACAGGCAGCCAGTGTATTTAAACATGTTAAGATTATATCAAAATTCCCCCAAAGGTCAAACTAATGACAGTGCATCTCCACAACAAGCTGACTAACTCCTGGGTACCTACTATATTTACTGCACAGGGACATTAGGTAATAGGAAATGTGCCCAACCATTTTTGTTCCACTTAAGATTTGAACCCAGAATTTCTAAATGAGTCGAGAACAGACATAACTGTATTATCCTATTGGCCTATTGACATATCTCAAGTGCATGGGGGAGTTGTGTGAAACCCTGGTTTGTGCCTCGAGGGAGGCTGCAGGATGCTGTACAAGGGTTTATTGCACTGCATACAAAACAAATGTGCTTGTTTTGTATTTCAAATTGTCATGCACTATTAGGTTACGATATGTTGAGATTAGGCTAAGTTTAGTTAAACTAAATTACAGGTGGTTTGCAGAGGGAGCTCAGGCAACCAAAATACCCCTGACCTTTTCTTCCTCAAAAAAATTAAGGTAGCTGTACAGAAAAAGCACTATGCCCATACTGTATGTAACTAACACAATGGTGGCTGAAGTTGAAGAAGTACTAGAATAGTTGCCTCAGATCTGACTTACAATCGAGGATCCCAGGTTAGATTTCCAGGCGAGACAAAAATGGTTGGGCACGTTTCCTTTTGCCTGATGCCTCTCAAGGCAAGTCAGTAGTTCAACTTGGGGGGACCTCAGTACAAGCGTAAGTAAAGGCATCCTGTCTCTGACAATGAGAATTACCAAACTAAATAAAAAATGTGTAGTCCAACTCTTTTCCACAGTTTGGGCCAGGAAGATTGTTAGGTTTAAAGAGGCCTCCTCCCTATGATAATGCTTAGCCTATCCAGGATGCAATAACTCCTGGGTACATATTTATTGCTAGGTGAACAGGTACATTAGGTGAAAAGAAATAGCAAAATTTAGGGTCCCAGTAGTACAGTTGGATTCGTTCTAGACTTCAAATCGAGAATTCCGGGTTCGAACCTCGGGCGGGACAGAACTGGTTTGGTGTGTTTCTTATCACCTAATGCTCCTGTCCACCTAGCAGTAAATAAGTACTCAGGAGTTAGATTCTGGGGCGGTTCAGTAATTCTACCTTAGGGGATGGAGACCTCGGCATCAACCTAACATATACTGCATGAATAAACTGACTGCCTGTCTCCTCATACAATGAATTACAGTATAATAATAGCTTTGATAAGCTTGAGAGTACAAGCCTCCCCCCCCCCCATCTCTCTCACACACACACACACCTGCAGAGATCTTTAGTGTGTGGAAGTGTCCATGTACCGTCCTACACTCCGTACACACACCTGTCACGCGTCTCGGATTCTGAAGGTACGCCAGCCCCCGAACTGACATTATGCATCCAGCACTAATGTTCCACTTTGAGATTGTCCTTTTCTGAGGGGCGGATTATTTCATGTCCTGAAAGGCTACATCTAGTTAGGGACTACAATGAATGGCCAAAAGTTGTGAATCTCTTCGAGCTCCTCAAATTCAGAGCAGGAACTGAGGATACAATAAGGGCTTTCCCCCATTGCTAAAATGGCTCGCCATGAACAGGTCACACTGTCCGAAAAGGCTCTGAAACAAGAAACTGGCAGCTTTTATGTCTGGTATTGTCACTATATGAATCTATAGACCCCAATTCTTTGAGAAAGCTCATGGCACACTTGCCACAAAATAAGGTCAATGACGGGATTCGTGCCGATTTACCTGAATTTACCTTAGGGCCACTAACACTTTTTAGATTAGATTACATTTTTTATTCGGGTAAGTTTACCTGAATAAGTTTACCATAACTTGTGCCTTCGGCGAGGACAGGAAGCCGGCGGCTTGTCAAATGCCCCCCCCCCCCTATTTGTCCTGATGATTTATGAGTCGCTCTTTGACATGATTGGGAAGGTCATTCCACATTCTGGATCCCTTGATTTGTAACGCATTTCTAGTTTGATTAAGTCGTACTCTTGGAATATCAAATAGGTATTTGTTTCAGGTTTTGTGCCCATGGGTTCTGTTACAACCTTCTAAGAAGCTTTTAAGGTCAGGATTGACATTACAGTTCAGCGTTTTATATATATAAAATACACATGAGAGGATGTGCTGTGACTTAATATCTAACATATTCAGAGATCTGAGTAATCTTTAAAGCATCCGCAATGCAAACCATACAAGCCATAACTATTATTATTATGATGATGATGACGATGATGGTGTTTGATTTTGCTGGGTAAAGCGGCGAGAGTGTAACCAAACTGTGCCATATGGTAACTCCACAACCAAACGTCTGTTTGTTTACCTATGACGTCATTATTATAATTGGCGCGTTTGTTGAACTTAGTGCTTACCTATCAGTGACATTAGGGGGAGTGAGATCTATCTCTTTTATAATTCAATGTGAATGAGCTAAATCTCATTTCCCCATTCTCACTGATAGGTAAGCATTGTCTTCTGATGCCCCGCCTCCAGTCCGTTTATATCTGACTCGCTAATTACCTCTCTCTCAACATAACGTTTTCATCAACTGTAACATGCTCGTGTCCGAAGCTAAACACAAATACAACAAAATTATTAAGGATGGTAACAGAGTCCATTTCATGTGGTCTCCATCTCATGTTGGCCTCCGATAGAGCTGATAAGTTAGCCAAAGAATCTGCCTTTAAAGGAGCCGTTGAGTGTAACCTTGGATTGTCAATGAGCAATCTGAGAGCAGCAGTACACCGAGAACTTCAACAAGATCTTGTAGATCTGAGGCAAAGTGAAATTGACACCAGTAATTCCATCTATCATACTATCATGCAAGAGGAGCCACACATCTATGGATCATCCAATAAAATCAGCAGACTTCTAGATGTTACTACTGCTCGGCTTAGACTCGGTTACAAGTATCTCTGGGAATTCTCATTATCTGCTGATGTAGACCTGACCAAATGTAAACTGTGTCAACAAAATTATTCGCACACCCTCCGTCACTATGTGATGGAGTGCGAAAAGATACGTGAATTTAGAGACAATTCTATAACCAATGTTCCAGCGATGTGTCAATATTTCATTCAAAATGATCTGCTACCAGAAATTTTAGCCAAATATCCCCAGTTTGCTAACTGTAGGTAGTAACTAAGTGATTGTAACCTATCCACCGCTGCCCACTGGATGGGGGACGGTGTGCAGGACAAACATATAAATTTTGACACTAGCTCTCCACATATGTCAGTTGCTTAATTTAGAACCTGTACTTGAGGTCGATCTCGAACCCATTGTTGATGTGATGACTTATATTGAATTTTGTAACTAGCTCATCAAGATTGTAACTTGCTTAGCTAAATGAATTGTGGGGTTCAGTCCCTGAGCCCATTATGTGCCTCTGTAACCCTTTCCACTACCGCCCACAACATGGGTATGGGGTGCATAATAAATGAACTAAACTAACTCATACGTTTTCATAACATTATGGATGGAATTGACTTCAACAACCTCTTCCTTCGGTGTATTTCACTTGTGGACCACCCCCACAAAGAACGAAAACTTTCTTACATCTTTTCAACTCAATTGCGTGTCCAGCTTCCTCTGATGTTCCCATGCCCGACCTCTTTATTTTTTTTAATTTAAATAAAAATAATAAATAAATGTTTATTTAGGTAAAAGTACATACATATAAGATGAGTTACAAACAGAATGTTGGATTTCTAGATAGAGCTAGTACATACTATGCCTAAAGTCACTAATACAGCATTTCGGGCAAGGTGTTGGCACAGGTGGCCGTGAGATCGAAGATCGATCGAATTGAGATCGAAGCATAAACTGAATTGAAAAAGGGGAAAAAAGAATGATAAAAATTACATGATGGATGTAACAGCAGAAATTGAAACAGAACAACAGAAGTAATTTTAAGTAAATAAACAGAAGGCTTCAGTTTTCTTTATATTTATATACACAAGAGTTCTGACATTCTTGTAAAGCCACTGGCACGCATAGCTTTTCGGGCAGGTAACTAATCTTAATTTTCCCTGGAATACGACCCGCCAAACCGTTTAGAAACAACAATTCACTGCTGGGTGAACAGAGGCCGGACAGTTAAGGATTGGTGCTTAGTCAATCCTCCCCGGCCAGGATACGAACCAAGGCCAAATCGCTTGCGGGGCGAGTGTCTTAACCACTGAGCCACGGGGCCTGCTTATAATTTAAATAAACTTCTTGAAAATCTACTAATACAAATATAGCCCGCTTCCTAGCCGTAACAGCACCCCATGCTGGAGATTTTTTATGTGCTGTGCCCAATGCAGCCCTGGGAACTCGCCTTAATCACGTACGATACCTTTTGTATTTTTATATCGGAGTAATCCTTCACCTTGCCACCCCCATCCTCACTGAACACAGGTGCATCTCTGGGAGTGCAAAGGCAGACCAATATAGTCAACACGGTCTGGTATGTCATATACAGCAGAGTAAGGCTGCAGGACATGAAGAAGGGAAAGGGAAGAGAACTGTCAAGAGAAAGCGCCAAGCCATTACGACTATATAGCACTTGGAAGGGATCAGGATAAGATTTTGGGGGATGGGATGGAGGAAAGGAATGGTGCCAAACCACTTGGACGGTCGGGGATTGAACGCCGACCTGCATGAAGCCAGACCGTCGCTCTACCGTTCTGCCCAAGTGGTTGGGCAAGATGTCATCATGAGGAGCCTGGCCACAGCCCACTGTCCAGCACAAAGAGAACCACACCTATGCAGACACAACGGATCTCAGGAACTTTCAGACGGGATCACCATGCTTCCTTGGAAGGATGGCAAACTAGTGGTATAGGACTACAGATGAGCATCCACACTGGCCAGTATCTACCTCCAAAACAGAGCAAGCGAAGCGGGTGGCGCTGCTTCTTTCAGGGAAATGCAGAAAACCATCAAATACAGAGGTCTGGCACATTGCTACAGCTGTGTTCTGTTCGGCTTGGAGGCCCTTGATTTGTGAAGAAAATGTGCACTGAAGTTCCCGAAGGAACTGGGCGACAAACTGATCAGCATTACAAAAGGCCGAAGAGCGACACGTTTCTTGTTCCAGCGCCTCAGTATGGCAGTTCAGAGGGGAGACACCTGGTATCATCCTTGGGACGCGTCCGTCCAACCTCGGAGGAGTTCAAGGTGTTTGACTTGCAAGAGTGATCGAGTCTGTTTATGATATCTATTAATGTATCCCGTTGGTGTGTTTTTTAAATTTCACTTGCAATAGTTATGTCATTTATGTGTTAATGCAGCACAATTTGCAATCATGTAATTATGTACAATAACGTTCACAATAAAATAGGGGTGGCAAAAGCAACTACTCAATAAATTTGAGACAAACGACAATTTTTCTATGAATGCTCCCTGCAGTATTTGCTTCTCTCCGAGGCTACGGGTCCCCACAACTGCACCAGAGGTGGTACCCCTATACATATCCAGATATTACATATATATTTGCCAGTTAATGTTAGCACAGCTGCTAGGCCAAAGGCCCATCATTAACGCAACACTGAATTAATGGCCACCTGTATTAACAGAGTAATGAGTAACCGACCATTCAGTGCCGCGTCCCGTCCTCAGCGCTAATCCAACAAGTGTTTGCGGCCCGGCATTTTATCTAAGCAGTTACTGTCCCTCACGACACGTGTGGCCATAACTGCTCGTGTCCGTCCCCCACACCTGCTAAACTTATCAACCGAATATATTCCTCTAATTTATTGCCCATTTCCTAGCTTAGTTTGTGCTGATTTGTTCTATGAATGATTCTGATCTGTATTACACTAGTGTCTATCGTTCTAATTGATCACGTGGAACCTAGCAGGTCCTGGCTGTCTATTGGCCTTTCAAGTAGAAGTTAGCAGGTCCTGGCTGTTTATAGGCACTTCAAGTAGAACTTAGGAAGTAAATCACTACATATTGGTACTTTCTAGCGGTCCAGCACTACATATTGGTACTTTCTGGCGGTCCAGCACTACATATTGGTACTTTCTAGCGGTCCAGCACTACATATTGGTACTTTCTGGCGGTCCATCACGACATATTGGTACTTTTTGGCGGTCCATCACGACATATTGGTACTTTCTGGCGGTCCATCACGACAAATTGGTACTTTCTTTATAACTAGATAAACTATATAGCTTATCAAGACTGTTCTTTACCTAACTTAATGAATTTTTGGGTTCAGTTCTGAGCCCATTATGTGTCTCTAATGTTTTCCACTACCGCCCACAGTATGGGTATGGGGTCCACTACCGCCCACAGTATGGGTATGGGGTCCACTACCGCCCACAGTATAGGTATGGGGCCCACTACTGCCCACAGTATGGGTATTGGGCCCACTACTGCCCACAGTAAGGGTATGGGGTCCACTACCGCCCACAGTATGGGTATGGGGCCCACTACCGCCCACAGTATGGGTATGGGGCCCACTACCGCCCACAGTATGGGTATGGGGTCCACTACCGTCCACAGTATGGGTATGGGGTCCACTACCGTCCACAGTATGGGTATGGGGCCCACTACTGCCCACAGTATGGGTATTGGGCCCACTACTGCCCACAGTATGGGTATTGGGCCCACTACTGCCCACAGTATGGGTATTGGGCCCACTACTGCCCACAATATGGGTATGAACCAGATTCACGAAGCAGTTACGCAAGTATTTACGAACTTGTACATCTTTCCTCAATCTTTGACGGCTTTGTTTACATTTATTAAACAGTTTACAAGCATGAAAACTTCCCAATCAACTGGTTTTATTGTTATAAACAGCCTCCTGGTGCTTCGGAGTTCATTAACTATTTAATAATTGTAAACAAAGCCGCCAAAGATTGAGAAAAAATGTACAGGTTCGTAAGTTCTTGCGTAACTGCTTTGTGAATCTGCCAGTAGTGGAGACTCGCCATTAGCAAGTGTATATACATTTGAGACTATTCAGTGAGCAGCATGTAACACCTAATATATATATTTATATATCTGAGTGGTATTAAAATATGATTTATAGCCCGACACTGATTGGCGTGCCTCGATGATTGCCGACGTGAGCCTTCAAGTGAGGGGTTACTGAGTCCTGATGGGGAGGTTGTAGTGTGTATTCATCTAATTGTGCTTGCGGGGAGGGGGGGGGGGGTGTTGAGCTCTGGCTCTTTGGTCCCGCCTTATATGCTGTGTGTGGTTATAGTAGGGTGTTGTTGCTTGTTGATGAGTCTGATGTTGTCAGGTATATGGTTGGTTATAGTTCCCGTTACCTTGAGGTGCTTCCGGGGCTTAGCTTCCCCGCGGCCCGGTCGTCGACCAGGCCAGACCCGTTATGAGGTATTGGTTTAATTGGGCAATTATGAGATGATAGCGCTAAGCCAGGACGACTGACAAGCATTTGGGAGGGATGTGAGGACAGGGAACGGGGTTATGAGCACATGGATCTGGGAGAGGATGGTGGGGAAGGAATGGTGCTCAGTCACTCGAACCATTGGGGATCGAACGCTGAGCTGCAATAAGCTGACTTGTCGCAGAACACTTTTTTCACTGTTAGGTAAGCACATCGGCTGACCCAATGCATTAGGCAGTGATGTGGTGGAGGCTGACTCCATACACAGTTTCAAATGAAGATATGATAGAGCCCAGCAGGCTCAGGAATCTATACACCAGTTATTTGACAGATTAGAGAAGTGACCAATGAGCCAAAGCTCAACCCCCGCAAGCACTACTCGGTGGGTACACCACCTGTCATTTATATAATATTTATACAACATTTATGCAATATTTATACAATTTATACAGAGGGCAAAGGGAGCGAATTATCAGGGGAAAGCGCCAAGCCATTACGACTATATAGCACTTGGAAGGGGTCAGGATAAGGATTTGGGATGGGATGGGGGGGGGGGGTGGAAGGAATGGTGCCCAACCTCTTGGACGGTCGAGGATTGAACGCCGACCAGCATGAAGCGAGATCGTCGCTCTACCGTCCAGCCCAAATGGTTGGTACAAAGCGGGCTTATGTTATCTTGAGATCTCTTCTTGAAGTTATGTTGAGATGATTTCGGGGCTTAGCGTCCCCGCGGTTCAATAAATTGTCCAATACAATTTATACAATTAGGGAGCCAGGGCTCCATGCCGCTTGGCGTATCCAGTACTGTACCACTAGACCACACTGACTGTACAAAAGAATTGGAAGTTGTGACCCTTAACCCAGTTCCCGACAGCTCTCAGTGACCGTTTTGGGCACAGATATTTCATCAAATGACTTCATCATGCTGTGGCCACACATGTATCATTTGTGCGTCAAGCTTGAATTGTCCCGAAGCAAACATCCACCAGAAAATTCTTTTTCCCTGAAGGATTCGAACCCGGACAGCCAGGCCTCCATGCCGTAAGGCGTGTCCAGTATTGTCAGAACCCGTGTCGAGTGGCCCTGTTGCATCCAATCTGTATATAATGCTAGGAACGAGCTTGGGTCAGGGTGCAGTTACAGCCCCCCGCTCCTGTGCCAGGTAAGTCCACTACGGGCTCACCATAGCCCGTGCTACTTGCAACTTTTTGTTCCCAGTAGCTGAATCTAAAACAACAACAACCACGAACAAATCCACAAGGGGCCCGTGATGAGGGTTCGAACTTACGCCCGGGATGATCCCAGACGCTGCCTTAGTTAACTAGGCCACGACAGCAGCATCTGCGATCATCCCGGGCGTAAGTTCGAACCCTCATCACGGCCCCTTGTAGATTTGTTCACTTGATGCATCACGCTACTGTGATTTCTGTGTAGCAACAATCACTGTAAGTTCAATATATTGCAGTGCAACACAGTGTACTCCTGAAGACGTCACGTTGCTCACGAGACGTGTGTGTATATTATATATATATATATATATATATATATATATATATATAGTTGACTATATATATATATATATATATATATATATATATATATATATATATATATATATATATATATATATATATATATTATATATTGGTGGTGGTGGTGAGCAAACGTGGTTGGGTGGTGGTGGGTTTTTTTTTTTTTTTACAGAGCAAAGATAACAGAGGCACAGGTGAGGGAAAAGCTGTAGGAAGGGGAAATGTGTGAGTAATGATAGCAGGCGGGCTGTCCGCCTTGCTGACACCGTGTTGTGTGTGTGTGTGTGTGTGTGTTTGATAGCTATGTTTTGGTCCTCTGCTGGATTTTTTTTTTCGCGGGAGTTATCAAGTCATTGTTTAATATTGGAATTGTATATTGTAGGACGAGGTTTGTTCTCGGGTAGATCCAAGCTCTTGGGCCACCAGCTGTGGGAGCTGGCCATCTCATCTTGGGCCACCAGCTGTGGGAGCTGGCCATCTCATCTTGGGCCACCAGCTGTGGGAGCTGGCCGTCTCGTCTTGAGCCACCAGCTGTGGGAGCTGGCCGTGTCGTCTTGGGCCACCAGCTGTGGGAGCTGGCCGTCTCGTCTTGGGCCACAAGCTGTGGGAGCTGGCCGTCTCATCTTGGGCCACCAGCTGTGGGAGCTGGCCGTGTCGTCATGGGCCACCGGCTGTGGGAGCTGGCCGTGTCGTCTTGGGCCACCAGCTGTGGGAGCTGGCCGTCTCATCTTGGGCCACCAGCTGTGGGAGCTGGCCGTCTCATCTTGGGCCACCAGCTGTGGGAGCTGGCCGTCTCATCTTGGGCCACCAGCTGTGGGAGCTGGCCGTCTCGTCTTGGGCCACAAGCTGTGGGAGCTGGCCGTCTCATCTTGGGCCACCAGCTGTGGGAGCTGGCCGTCTCATCTTGGGCCACCAGCTGTGGCAGCTGGCCACCTCATCTTGGGCCACCAGCTGTGGGAGCTGGCCGTCTCATCTTGGGCCACCAGCTGTGGGAGCTGGCCGTCTCATCTTGGGCCACCAGCTGTGGGAGCTGGCCGTCTCATCTTGGGCCACCAGCTGTGGGAGCTGGCCGTCTCATCTTGGGCCACCAGCTGTGGGAGCTGGCCGTCTCATCTTGGGCCACCAGCTGTGGGAGCTGGCCGTCTCATCTTGGGCCACCAGCTGTGGGAGCTGGCCGTCTCATCTTGGGCCACCAGCTGTGGGAGCTGGCCGTCTCATCTTGGGCCACCAGCTGTGGGAGCTGGCCGTCTCATCTTGGGCCACCAGCTGTGGGAGCTGGCCGTCTCATCTTGGGCCACCAGCTGTGGGAGCTGGCCGTCTCGTCTTGGAGTAATGTTTCTAACATTGGGTCTCCTAACATTTGGTGTTGAACACCCTGGTGGCTTGGTGTTGTAGTGTGACGTTCAGTGGTTGTGTGTTGAGGGATTCTCGGAGCTCCTGGACGGTCTGGTGCTACAGTGGACGGTCTTTTGCTCCTCTCGGCACCTTCCTTTTGCATGTTAAATTTTCTTTAAGACTTGCAGTGGTACTGGAGGGTACTGGGGATGGGGCCAGGCTTCAGTCTTATATAAGTGTGTTCGTGTCAGAGCTACGGAATTGTTTTTTTTAGTTAGTCTAAGGCTGTTTTTGCTTACTTTATTCTGTCATTTAAGTGACCTTTGATTTCTGTTCTATTACTGTATTCCTGCCTACATTCTCGTGTTGATTTGGCTGCTTGTCAAGGAAAATGGACTGTGGATGCTGCGCCTTTTACAATGAATTTAACTTGGAATTCTTATTCGTTGGTACTTATTTTCCTTTGCTTTTCAAAGTATTTTATGAACGGTATAAGAGTGCAAAGGACATTACTTTATACTGGCACCCAGTACAAAGTGATCTCTTGGTACTAGGTGCCAGTATAAAGTGATTTGTTATATTATTATATGTTATATTATTATTATATTATATAGTTATATTATTGTTTTAACGTCACGGCCTAAAGTGACGTGTATTCTGGGTTAAGGAACGGTCTGGTCGGGCGGGAATATATATGTTGTGATGAGAGGGTGGAGGCCATCCTCCTAAGATGACAGTACTGGAAGTACCCAAGTGGTCGAGAGTACTAATATGTAGTGATGGACCACCAGAAAGTACCAATATGTCGTGATGGACCGCCAGAAAGTACCAATATGTCGTGATGGACCGCCAGAAAGTGCCAATATGTCGTGATGGACCGCCAGAAAGTACCAATATGTCGTGATGGACCACCAGAAAGTACCAATATGTCGTGATGGACCACTAGAACGTACAAATATGTCGTGATGGACCACCAGAAAGTACAAATATGTCGTGATGGACCACCAGAAAGTACCAATATGTCGTGATGGACCGCCAGAAAGTACCAATATGTCGTGATGGACCGCCAGAAAGTACCAATATGTCGTGATGGACCGCCAGAAAGTACCAATATGTCGTGATGGACCGCCAGAAAGTACCAATATGTCGTGATGGACCACCAGAAAGTACCAATATGTCGTGATGGACCACCAGAAAGTACCAATATGTCGTGATGGACCACCAGAAAGTACCAATATGTCGTGATGGACCACCAGAAAGTACCAATATGTCGTGATGGACCACCAGAAAGTACCAATATGTCGTGATGAACCGCCAGAAAGTACCAATATGTCGTGATGAACCACCAGAAAGTACCAATATGTCGTGATGAACCACCAGAAAGTACCAATATGTCGTGATGGACCACCAGAAAGTACCAATATGTCGTGATGGACCACCAGAAAGTACCAATATGTCGTGATGAACCACCAGAAAGTACCAATATGTCGTGATGGACCACCAGAAAGTACCAATATGTCGTGATGAACCACCAGAAAGTACCAATATGTCGTGATGGACCACCAGAAAGTACCAATATGTCGTGATGAACCGCCAGAAAGTACCAATATGTCGTGATGAACCACCAGAAAGTACCAATATGTCGTGATGAACCACCAGAAAGGTTTGTAGTATTGAATTTGGACAAACAACAAAAGTTTTCATATTAATGTTGCTAACAAAGTCTAACCTAACCTCCCTAGGCCTATTACACGCTATCTGAGGCCTAATATAGTACACATATATGTGCTATACTAGACCTAGGAATATTTTTTTGGGGGGAGGGGGCTTTTTTCCGGACTATAAAAACAGTACAAAAAGTGGCTTACTGGGGCTCCATTGCTACATATTGGTACGACTGCCAACATAGTTACAAAAACTACTATCATTACAGGATGATGAGTTACAGAGAGCGATACAGGCAGGTTCTACGTGGTGCTCCACTTTTCAGTTTAAGGACGTCACCCAAGTAGCTGGCTGCCTTTGGCGCTCTTTGCTGTTGTGATGTCTATGCAGCTGCACACTGTGGCAGCGAGTCTCATGTGGTTGCCCCAGCACAGGTATCTTCTACTTTAGGAACATGTGCCTGACTTGCTCGAACGTTCTCGACACATCTCTAAGCATTAGGCTCAGAGATCAGCACTAGGCTGTTCACTAGAACAGCACTAGGATGTTCTTGGTGGGTTTGTTATGCCCTCACGGCAAATGCTATATGCTCATGACCAGACCACACACTAGAATGCGAAGGGACGACGACGTTTCGGTCCGTCCTGGACCATTCTCAAGTCGGTTGTAGTCGATTGTTAAGTCGACATTCGACTTGAGAATGGTCCAGGACGGACCGAAACGTCGTCGTCCCTTCACCTTCTAGTGTGTGGTCTGGTCATCATACTTTAGCCACGTTATTGTGACTCATCGTCAGCTATATGCTCATATATCAGGGCTATAGCTGCATGAGTCTCTCTGTAGTTAGAGAACCCTTGTTGTCTGATGGTATATTTTGATTTACCTTCCATGTACTTCACCAGTACTTCACCAGTCTTCATCAGTACTTCACCAGTCTTCACCAGTACTTCACCAGTCTTCATCAGTACTTCACCAGTCTTCACCAGTACTTCACCAGTCTTCACCAGTACTTCACCAGTCTTCATCAGTACTTCACCAGTCTTCACCAGTACTTCACCAGTCTTCACCAGTACTTCACCAGTCTTCATCAGTACTTCACCAGTCTTCACCAGTACTTCACCAGTCTTCATCAGTACTTCACCAGTCTTCACCAGTACTTCACCAGTCTTCACCAGTACTCCACCAGTCTTCACCAGTACTTCACCAGTCTTCATCAGTACTTCACCAGTCTTCACCAGTACTTCACCAGTCTTCATCAGTACTTCACCAGTCTTCACCAGTACTTCACCAGTCTTCACCAGTACTCCACCAGTCTTCATCAGTACTTCACCAGTCTTCATCAGTACTTCACCAGTCTTCATCAGTACTTCACCAGTCTTCATCAGTACTTCACCAGTCTTCACCAGTACTCCACCAGTCTTCACCAGTACTCCACCAGTCTTCACCAGTCTTCACCAGTACTCCACCAGTCTTCACCAGTCTTCACCAGTACTCCACCAGTCTTCACCAGTCTTCACCAGTACTCCACCAGTCTTCACCAGTACTCCACCAGTCTTCACCAGTCTTCACCAGTACTCCACCAGTCTTCACCAGTACTCCACCAGTCTTCACCAGTACTCCACCAGTCTTCACCAGTACTCCACCAGTCTTCACCAGTCTTCACCAGTACTCCACCAGTCTTCACCAGTACTCCACCAGTCTTCACCAGTCTTCACCAGTACTCCACCAGTCTTCACCAGTCTTCACCAGTACTCCACCAGTCTTCACCAGTACTCCACCAGTCTTCACCAGTCTTCACCAGTACTCCACCAGTCTTCACCAGTACTCCACCAGTCTTCACCAGTCTTCACCAGTACTCCACCAGTCTTCACCAGTCTTCACCAGTACTCCACCAGTCTTCACCAGTACTCCACCAGTCTTCACCAGTACTTCACCAGTACTTCACCAGTACTTCACCAGTACTTCACCAGTACTTCACCAGTCTTCACCAGTACTTCACCAGTCTTCACCAGTACTTCACCAGTCTTCACCAGTACTTCACCAGTCTTCACCAGTCTTCACCAGTACTTCACCAGTCTTCACCAGTACTTCACCAGTCTTCACCAGTACTTCACCAGTCTTCACCAGTACTTCACCAGTCTTCACCAGTACTTCACCAGTCTTCACCAGTACTCCACCAGTCTTCACCAGTACTCCACCAGTCTTCACCTGTACTTCACCAGTCTTCATCAGTACTTCACCAGTCTTCAGTACTCCACTTTACATGTACTTCACCAGTCTTCACCAGTACTCCACCAGTCTTCATCAGTACTTCACCAGTCTTCAGTACTCCACCAGTCTTCACCAGTACTCCACCAGTCTTCACCAGTACTTCACCAGTCTTCACCAGTACTCCACCAGTCTTCACCAGTACTTCACCAGTCTTCATCAGTACTTCACCAGTCTTCAGTACTCCACTTTACATGTACTTCACCAGTCTTCACCAGTACTCCACCAGTCTTCATCAGTACTTCACCAGTCTTCAGTACTCCACCAGTCTTCACCAGTACTCCACCAGTCTTCACCAGTACTTCACCAGTCTTCACCAGTACTCCACCAGTCTTCACCAGTACTTCACCAGTCTTCACCAGTACTCCACCAGTCTTCACCAGTACTTCACCAGTCTTCAGTACTCCACTTTACATGTACTTCACCAGTCTTCAGTACTCCACTTTACATGTACTTCACCAGTCTTCACCAGTACTCCACCAGTCTTCACCAGTACTCCACCAGTCTTCACCAGTACTCCACCAGTCTACACCAGTACTCCACCAGTCTTCATCAGTACTTCACCAGTCTTCACCAGTACTCCACCAGTCTTCACCAGTACTTCACCAGTCTTCATCAGTACTTCACCAGTCTTCAGTACTGCACTTTACATGTACTTCACCAGTCTTCACCAGTACTCCACCAGTCTACACCAGTACTCCACCAGTCTTCACCAGTACTCCACCAGTCTTCACCAGTACTCCACCAGTCTACACCAGTACTCCACCAGTCTTCATCAGTACTTCACCAGTCTTCACCAGTACTCCACCAGTCTTCACCAGTACTTCACCAGTCTTCATCAGTACTTCACCAGTCTTCAGTACTCCACTTTACATGTACTTCACCAGTCTTCACCAGTACTCCACCAGTCTTCATCAGTACTTCACCAGTCTTCAGTACTCCACTTTATATGTACTTCACCAGTCTTCACCAGTACTCCACCAGTCTACACCAGTACTCCACCAGTCTTCACCAGTACTCCACCAGTCTACACCAGTACTCCACCAGTCTTCACCAGTACTCCACCAGTCTTCACCAGTACTCCACCAGTCTTCACCAGTACTCCACTTTACATGTACTTCACCAGGTTAATTATTTTGTTGATATATTTTGCCCGGTATCTCGAGAAAAACGAAATTGGTTTATAATTTCCTGTTTGAGTTGGAAGTTTTCCTGGTTTGGGAAACTTGATAGTGGTTTTTTCCCGTCTTTTTTCCCGTTTAGGTTTTTCCCGTCCGGATGCCAGGGCTGCATTGAATATTCGAGTTTTATGAATTAACGTCACTTGCAAGTTTGTGAATTATATTTTGTGTATATTGGTAAATGTCCAACAGCTTGGTTGACCAGTCCAGCAACCAGGAGGCCTGGTCGAGGACCGGGCCGCGGGGACCTTGAGCCCCGAAATCATGGCAAGGTAATGCCTGGTGCCTTGTTCTTAATACCTCGAGGGGTAGTGTGATGGTCTTGTGACCCAAATGTATATGAATAAATTAGATTCTCAAATTATACAGTGGCAGAAGTGGTTTTGGGAATGACTGGCTGCAACCCGTCCCCAGACCAAGTCCATTCCATCCAGCGGTCGACCCCAAAGACGCATTCATCAATTTTATCATGCTGTTCATTCAAAACAGATATTTTCTGAAATATAAATTAATATTGTTATATGTTAACATACTGTGCATATTTAGACATGGGTTAGGTTAGATGTTTAGGTTCTGTTGGCGGTTATTTGTATCTGTAGTACGTGGGGTGAAGCATTTATAGCAACCCGTCTTCGACTCAAGTCCATTCCATCCAGCAGTCGACCCCACAGACCGATTCATAACTTTTAACATGCCGATCATTCGAAACGGGAATTTTCTCAAATATAAATTAATAGTATATTAGCATATTGTGCATATATAGGCATAGGTTAGGTTAGGTGTTTAGGTTCTGTTGGCGATTATTTGTATTTATAGTACGTGGGTGAAGCATTTACAGCGTTGTGGCTCGAACAAAATTCGTCAGTGAAGCACTTGTTCCGGAAGTGTTCGAACTTCATCACTTGTGAGTCGTGTGTAAACTGTTTTTCATTCATAAACAGGGGGTTTGGCGGGTGCATGGAATGGACTTTGAGCCTTAGAGGACGGGCTGCTGAATGGGCTGGGTATGGAAGCGGATATTGTCAAGACATCTGAAACGCCAGATTGTCGGAGTCCTTAGAGACGCGGCCACAAATTATATGAGACTGACAGTACTTTAAGGACATGTTGACAACCCGTAGCTATAGCCAGACACGGTCTGGGAAGCTATGGTCAATGACGTGTTACGTGGAGGGCCAGAGGGCACGGATGTGGTGCCACGGACTCGTCTGCACGGTGACACGACCAAGATGGCACACCTCAACACGAGAAGCTCCATACTAAGATGACTCCATAGACTGCTTCACGTGTAGATATGATAGAGCCCAGTAGGCCCAGGAACCTGGGGCCAGATTCACCAAGCAGTTACGCAAGTATTTACGAACGTGTACATCTTTCCTCAATCTTTTACGGCTTTGGTTACATTTATTAAACAGTTTACAAGCCTGAAAACTTGCCAATCAACTGTTGTTATTGTTATAAACATCCTCCTGGTGCTTCGGAGCTCATTAACTGTTTAATAATTGTAAACAAAACCGCCAAAGATTGAGAAAAGATGCACAGGTTCGTAAGTGCTTGCGTAACTGCTTCGTGAATCTGGTCCCTGTACATTAGTTGACAGTTGAGAGGCGGGACCAAAGAGCCAGAGCTCAACCCCCGCAAGCACAACTAGGCGAGTACAATTAGGCAATTAGGTTAGGATTGTGGGCCGGCGGGACGCTGCCTGGGGGGGGGGGGGTTAATGACCCCAGGTGGTGTTTGCGGAAATATAATTACTGATGACTCTTGTATATGCTTGTGATTATATGTATATCAATTATTAACTGTGTTTATGTATCATCCTGTGTGTGGCCTTGCCAGATATGGCAGCCTCCATGACACACTACGGTATATGATGAACATGATATATTAATATGATGTAATTATATATATAACACTGAATATGATGATATATTGACATAGTATTGTAACAACAGGAAGGAGTGGTGTGGCGGGAGGGTGGGTTACTGTGGGTGAGGGTGGTGTGGCGGGAGGGTGGGTTACTGTGGGTGGGGGTGGTGTGGCGGGAGGGTGGGTAGCAGCAGGTGGGTGGTGTGGCGGGAGGGTGGGCAGCAGCAGGTGGGTGGTGTGGCGGGAGGGTGGGCAGCAGCAGCAGGTGGGTGGTGTGGCGGGAGGGTGGGTTACTGTGGGTGTGGGTGGTGTGGCGGGAGGGTGGGTTACTGTGGGTGGGGGTGGTGTGGCGGGAGGGTGGGTAGCAGCAGGTGGGTGGTGTGGCGGGAGGGTGGGCAGCAGCAGGTGGGTGGTGTGGCGGGAGGGTGGGCAGCAGCAGGTGGGTGGTGTGGCGGGAGGGTGGGCAGCAGCAGCAGGTGGGTGGTGTGGCGGGAGGGTGGGCAGCAGCAGGTGGGTGGTGTGGCGGGAGGGTGGGTAGCAGCAGGTGGGTGGTGTGGCGGGAGGGTGGGCAGCAGCAGCAGGTGGGTGGTGTGGCGGGAGGGTGGGCAGCAGCAGGTGGGCGGTGTGGCGGGAGGGTGGGCAGCAGCAGGTGGGCGGTGTGGCGGGAGGGTGGGCAGCAGCAGCAGGTGGGTGGTGTGGCGGGAGGGTGGGCAGCAGCAGGTGGGTGGTGTGGCGGGAGGGTGGGTAGCAGCAGGTGGGTGGTGTGGCGGGAGGGTGGGCAGCAGCAGCAGGTGGGTGGTGTGGCGGGAGGGTGGGCAGCAGCAGGTGGGCGGTGTGGCGGGAGGGTGGGCAGCAGCAGCAGGTGGGTGGTGTGGCGGGAGGGTGGGCAGCAGCAGGTGGGCGGTGTGGCGGGAGGGTGGGCAGCAGCAGGTGGGTGGTGTGGCGGGAGGGTGGGCAGCAGCAGCAGGTGGGTGGTGTGGCGGGAGGGTGGGCAGCAGCAGGTGGGTGGTGTTGCGGGAGGGTGGGTAGCAGCAGGTGGGTGGTGTGGCGGGAGGGTGGGCAGCAGCAGCAGGTGGGTGGTGTGGCGGGAGGGTGGGCAGCAGCAGGTGGGCGGTGTGGCGGGAGGGTGGGCAGCAGCAGCAGGTGGGTGGTGTGGCGGGAGGGTGGGCAGCAGCAGGTGGGCGGTGTGGCGGGAGGGTGGGCAGCAGCAGCAGGTGGGTGGTGTGGCGGGAGGGTGGGCAGCAGCAGGTGGGCGGTGTGGCGGGAGGGTGGGCAGCAGCAGCAGGTGGGTGGTGTGGCGGGAGGGTGGGCAGCAGCAGGTGGGCGGTGTGGCGGGAGGGTGGGCAGCAGCAGCAGGTGGGTGGTGTGGCGGGAGGGTGGGCAGCAGCAGCAGGTGGGTGGTGTGGCGGGAGGGTGGGCAGCAGCAGCAGGTGGGTGGTGTGGCGGGAGGGTGGGCAGCAGCAGCAGGTGGGTGGTGTGGCGGGAGGGTGGGCAGCAGCAGCAGGTGGGTGGTGTGGCGGGAGGGTGGGCAGCAGCAGCAGGTGGGTGGTGTGGCGGGAGGGTGGGCAGCAGCAGCAGGTGGGTGTGGCGGGAGTGATAGTGTGCCAGTATGGGTGGTGTGGAGGCAGGTGTGTGGCCACCACAACCACCACAACCACCACAACCGTCCTGCTGGCCGCCAGCACTCCCTCCACTACCTCGACACTCCCAACATGTGAGTCACTTCCAAAGTTGAAGTCAAAAAGAATTACTCAAAAAATTAATTAATTTACATCAATCATAATTCTGCATATATTATAATACAAATTATCTAACCATTTATTAATTCTTACACATACTTCATGGCATGAAAAATGAACGAATCTTCATGAAAATCTGAAGATAATTTGTATTTCATTCATATTCAACTCATGACAATCAACCTTTCAGTATAAAGTGTCTAAGTTAATTAAATCAAAATAATCATCTGGCGTACCAAGTTTTGATTTAGAGAGAAGATATGGTGGTATTCCCAGAGACTAATAACAGATTTGAAATAATAAAACACGTATATAATAATATCGAATTTGAATGTTAATATAACGTGCAAGAGAGATTAAGTTTATATGTATATAAAATCGTTCTTTTCAAGCAAATAAGCAACGTGAATGCTTGTATTAATATTTTCAATTCAACACATGAATTGTGTATATTTTGATGCCAGTCTACCTTCGTAGCCTCCTCGTCCGACCTAAATACAAACATACATATTACGAGAAAGTATAATTTGTGCTTGTGGCTGAGCCCAGCTGAATGGTATAGTGCTATCTTGAGGTTATCTTGAGATGATTTCGGGGCTTTTTAGTGTCCCCGCGGCCCGGTCCTCGACCAGGCCTCCACCCCCAGGAAGCAGCCCGTGACAGCTGACTAACACCCAGGTACCTATTTTACTGCTAGGTAACAGGGGCATAGGGTGAAAGAAACTCTGCCCAATGTTTCTCGCCGGCGCCTGGGATCGAACCCAGGACCACAGGATCACAAGTCCAGCGTGCTGTCCGCTCGGCCGACCGGCTCCCTGCTAGGCTTATAAGGCCTATATATCAACCTCTGGAGGATTATTAAGGTCACCACAATAGTGTACTGGGAACTTGGGTATAGGATCTACATAACATGTCCCCTCAACTTGGCCTGTGGAATAATACATCGTATTTTGACGTCAAAATCCACAACGGACAAAGTATGATGATAATAATAAATCATAAAGCAAAAAAACAACCCGCAAAAGTTCCCATTTTTTATGCTTGGGTTGACGGTTAGGTTAGGTTCGGCCAATTTTAGAACATAATTTTCGTGACGTGACAACTCGAGAGGACGGGCTGAACAGTGTTATCGCGACCGCTCTCGCGATTTGCCACTCCCCTAAAAAATGCAACTGTATTTTGCATTTTAGAACGCCTAGTAGAACGCCTAGCCAGAAACGTTCGAACCTAACCCACCCACCTCACCTGATGGAGGACGAGGCTATAAACCGTCACTATTAATATGCATTAATTTTACTAATAACCCCCCCCCCCCAATTTTGACGGAATGGGCGATTGCGTTATAAATGTGATGTATTTGGGGTGATTACAGGCTGTATCGGGGGGGGGGGGAGGGTGGGGGTTACCATTTATTTATTTATTTTATTTATATACAAGAAGGTACATAGGATTTGAGAGAATACATAGCATAGTATTTACAATCTTGTAAAGCCACTAATACGCGCAGCGTTTCGGGCAGGTCCTTAATCTAACAGATAATTGTAAGTAGGTAAATATGATATAATACCATATGACACTTCCCGCGTTGATATTCTCGTTGCCCTTACGGCTGCTCCGTTGTTCACGCCTCTAGAATGCTTTTGTTTTTAGTTCAATTATTATGTACTCTATATCCATCCTGTGTATAGTGGTGGACCCCCATAACCTTCCTGTGAATGGTAGTGAACCCCATACCCTTCCTGTGAGTGGTAGTGAGCCCCCATACCCTTCCTGTGAGTGGTAGTGGGCCCCCATACCCTTCTTGTGAGTGGTAGTGAGCCCCCATACCCTTCCTGTGAGTGGTAGTGGGCCCCCATACCCTTCCTGTGAGTGGTAGTGGGCCCCCATACCCTTCTTGTGAGTGGTAGTGAGCCCCCATACCCTTCCTGTGAGTGGTAGTGGGCCCCCATACCCTTCCTGTGAGTGGTAGTGGGCCCCCATACCCTTCCTGTGAGTGGTAGTGAGCCCCCATACCCTTCTTGTGAGTGGTAGTGAGCCCCCATACCCTTCCTGTGAGTGGTAGTGGGCCCCCATACCCTTCTTGTGAGTGGTAGTGAGCCCCCATACCCTTCCTGTGAGTGGTAGTGGCCCCCCATACCCTTCCTGTGAGTGGTAGTGGGCCCCCATACCCTTCCTGTGAGTGGTAGTGAGCCCCCATACCCTTCTTGTGAGTGGTAGTGAGCCCCCATACCCTTCCTGTGAGTGGTAGTGGGCCCCCATACCCTTCCTGTGAGTGGTAGTGAGCCCCCATACCCTTCCTGTGAGTGGTAGTGGGCCCCCATACCCTTCCTGTGAGTGGTAGTGAGCCCCCATACCCTTCCTGTGAGTGGTAGTGGGCCCCCATACCCTTCCTGTGAGTGGTAGTGAGCCCCCATACCCTTCCTGTGAGTGGTAGTGAGCCCCCATACCCTTCCTGTGAGTGGTAGTGGATTGCGTCCTCTTGTGTTGCCACAACGGAGTTTTAATGATGTACTGAAACGCACAAACTTACCGGTATAGGTCGAGCATCAACATGGTTCTCCGTAGTTGGGGACAGGCAGCCTGCTAAGGTCATCGAAGTCCCCATAGGCCAACCACTTGGCTCATTATGCACCCCGACAGCAGTTACACACAGTGGACTCCGGGTTGTGTAACTTTTAGCATATCATAGTCCATGGGTAAAGCACGGGCGTCTGGGGGGCCAGGATTTGTATTTGATTGTTGCCGCTAGAGGCGAATAGTTTATACTCATCCTGTGAGCGGTAGCGCAAAAAGTATTACAGAGGGCACAAAAAGTCTTGATTAGACCTCAATGGAGATTATTACATAAACAATTTCATCTATCCTTCACACTATAATTACAATGTCAGCTAGTGTATATCCATTTGTATACTTGAAATTTTATCCGACAGTGTATATGGTCTGTACTATTTTTTTTAGTTTGTATATTGTGAATGGGTTCCTGGGTGCTTAATTTAGCAGTAAGCTGGGCATGAGAGTTGTTTGTGATTAGTTTCTTGGTGGGGCATGCAGGGGTCAGGATGTCAAAAGGTACTATCTGCGCTGGCTCCATTTCGGCATCCAGCTCCAGGGATTGTCTCATCTACAGTTGTCTAACTCCCAGGTACCTATTTGCTGCTAGGTGAATATACATATGAAATGAGAATGTTTCTGTCCTGCTACAGGAATTGTTCCCGGGATCTTTCGGATGTGACCCGACTGCGCTGATAATAGGCAATCGAAGGGTAATATATATATATATATATATATATATATATATATATATATATATATATATATATATATATATATATATCCAACGCCTCAGTGTCGCGGTCCAGAGAGGAAATGCGTGCACAATCTACGTGATAATGGTCCAGGAGGGACCGAAACATCGTCGTCTCTTCACTTTCTAGTTTGTGGTTTGGTCATCATATATATATGTAAACCTACGCTTGAAACAGTGCAGCGATCCTGGGGTCTATTATGTTACCCTGTGGGAGGGAGAACCATCCCTGACTACTAAGCTGTCAGGCCATGTAAGCTTGAACACTTTAAGCTCAACCAATTGTGGTTGAGCTGGTGGCACCAGAGAACCTGGCAGTGTGAGAGTAGAGTGTCATGTGGCTGCTGCGATGGTACACACACACACACACACACACACACACACACACACACACGAGAGCAAAGATTGATGATCTTTGATTGATGATGATGATGATCTCAGGCAAGCCACGAAGGTGCCACCCAAATGTATCATTTGTAAATATTCTTCTAGCGTATTTAAGCCCTTGGTGACACAAGGTCTTGCCTGACCAAGTGCTCCCAGAGCCTCCAAATGGTACCGAGGTCTGCTAGTATGCCGATACACTGCCAGGGCCCCTACACACTGGGGAAGCCGTGCACGACACACCACACCCAGCAGGAGAGTCAGTCTATCTGGGCGCGTCTCCCGACTGCCATATTACGGGCTATTCATGCCCGTGCCACCTTTGGAGTAGCTTAATCTCTATCGATTAATCTTACAGCCACAACATTGGTGAGCAAAATTCCTCTTCAGCTCAAACTACTTCACAGGCGCCACCAACAAGGACGCTCGATGCTATAAAATAACCAACATTACAGACACTATATACACCTTCCGCTTCTCCTTGTAAAAATAAACAGTTTATTTTTGTCCAGGACTATGTTCAGGGCTCAAATATACTTGCTGGTTGGTCAGTAAGTTGTTGTAGTGGCCTTAGCACTCAAGAGGTTGACACGCCTTAAGCCCAACACCTAAGACAACAGTACTGAAGCAAGTGAGAGACAGAACCTCAAGACAAATCACAGAACACACCTGGAGGGCCACAGCACAAGACCCAATGTATGAAGAACAACCTAACCACATTACAATGGAAATGCAATGGACTCCGTACCAGATTTCAACTCAAGGTTCAGAGGTTTTTATAAGTTCCTCTGCTCTCATTGTGAAAGAAAACGGAGCTTTATTACGTATCAATGATAGGTCCTATCACGTAATACAAAATATGGTCGGTTGAACCCCCAAATGCCGATATTTTGTACTACTGGAGTGCTAAAGAGCATTATATGATTACAACCCATCAAAAGAACTGTTCCCAGGTTTAAATCAATATTTACCCAGGTCTTTGCTGTATCTAAACTAACGAACTTTAATTTTTTTTTTAATTTTGCCTCGAGGGGCGAGTTTATTGGGCAGCGCCACTCATCTTGTGAATGGACACACCGCCATAGCAGCATTTACAACACTCCCCAATAGGAAGATAACCCGCTTGGCTGTTCATCGTTCATTGTTTTGACTTCTATTTTATATTGATATACAGTACTTAACATATTAATATTACTCTTTGTTATACTCTTTTATCCATTTGTATACTTGAAATTTGAGCAATTATGTCACTCCGTACTCTTCATCTTTCTAGAGAATGTAAGTTAAGCTTTCTTAATACGCCATGTTCCCTCACAGGATGAGTGGCCCAATACTGTCTCTCTCTCCCCTCCCTCCCTTCCTCATAACTAATCCCTCATCTCCGTCCCTCACAACTAATCCCTCCCTCATAACTCAGGTGCACTGTCCTACGACGCAGGAGGGACCAGACGTGCATGGCCGTGACTGGCCTTGTGACAATGGTGACAGTGTGCTTACTGACCATCAGCAGGTCTCCAAGTGTCTCTGAGCTCCGGGACAGTTACCAGGAGTTCTCCAGCTCCGTGTACCACCGTCTGGAGGAGCTGCGGAGAGTGAAAGGTGAGGGCAGGTTTGTGTAGTGTGAAGGTGAGGGGCAGGTTTGTGTAGTGTGAAGGTGAGGGGCAGGTGTGTGTAGTGTGAAGGTGAGGGGCAGGTGTGTGTGGTGTGAAGGTGAGGGGCAGGTTTGTGTAGTGTGAAGGTGAGGGGCAGGTTTGTGTAGTGTGAAGGTGAGGGGCAGGTTTGTGTAGTGTGAAGGTGAGGGGCAGGTTTGTGTAGTGTGAAGGTGAGGGGCAGGTTTGTGTAGTGTGAAGGTGAGGGGCAGGTTTGTGTAGTGTGAAGGTGAGGGGCAGGTTTGTGTAGTGTGAAGGTGAGGGGCAGGTGTGTGTAGTGTGAAGGTGAGGGCAGGTGTGTGTAGTGTGAAGGTGAGGGCAGGTGTGTGTAGTGTGAAGGAGCTTCGAAGATTGCAAGGTGAGGCAGTATTTGTATACAAACTATATATTAATCATTAATACTAACTACCAATTAATAACTGTGACCAAGATACGCCCCGTCGGGTGATGTGTTCGTGTCACGACCGGTCCAACAGTTTACCGCTGCCACGGTTCGAATCCTTGAGCGGTCATTAGAGTTGACATCTGTGAGATTGATTCAAGGACCATTCAATCTTTACACACACACATTTCTGCCCTTGGACGTAAGGTAAGGTCACACATGTAAGGTCAGGGTCTCTACAATGTAATAATTCACCCCGTTCTGAGTGGCCGTTCTGTATAATAAATGCAACTGTTTAATTTTAACTGATTGGTGGTAAAACAGAGACGTGTGTGTGTGTTGCAGGGTGTGAGGGAGAGGCCGGGGACGGTGCTCCACACGCCTCAACACATCACCACCTTCCAACCATCTACATTATCACCCCAACCTACAAGCGCCCCGAGCAGGTCAGCATTTAACCAACGCACAACGTAACGGTAACTTTTATTAAAGAGAAGTCTGGGACAGTACACGTTTCCTTGTATATCTGATATCGCTAATCATCTAGCCGTAAACACCTACCCAGGAGTTAGGCAAAGCTGTTGTGGGTTGCATCCTCAGGATCGTCGGTCATTTGGTCTATAGGGAGACCTTTCAACATGTCCCCTTACCGGACACTGTACTAGTGTATATCTTACGCCATGAACCCCAGCATAAAAATCGCAGTGGTTCAATTCAATTTCTTTCTTTATTATGCACCCCATACCCATTCCGTGGGCGGTGGTGTAAAGGATTACAGAGGCACATAATCGGTTCAGGAACTGAACCCTCTAGTTCGTTTAGCTAAGCAGTGGTTCAGGGACATTAAAAGCCACCAAATATTGACGCTTCTTGGGAATAATGAATATCGTAAGGTGGATTGCCTGTTCTTAAGTTTTGACGCTATGGGGCATTTTAAGGGGCTTTACAGCTGAGTGGACAGCGCTTCGGATTCGTAGTCCTAAGGTTCCCGATTCGATCCCCGGTGCAGGCAGAAACCAATGGACAGAGTTTCTTTCACCCTGATGCACATGTTCACATAGCAGTGAATAGGTACCTGGGAGTTAGACAGCCGCTACGGGCTGCTTCATGGGAGTGTGTAACAAAAAGGAGGTCTGGTCGAGGACCGGGTCGCGAAAACGCTAACCCCCGAAATCATCTCAAGATAACCTCAAGATGGGTTAGGCGACCACAGCGCGTCATCCTAGGCTAAACCACTGTATTTTGTGCGGAGTGCTGGAGAGAACGGGGTCCAAACAAGCTTAACAGGATTCGTTAACTTCATCAATAGGAAACGAGTACGGAAAAAATAACGAATTCGCCTTTGGCGACGGCTTCTGCTTGGACGAGCTATATCGTGAAGATGAGTTGGTGACGACCCCGGCTTCTTGAGATGATTGATTTGATTTGTTGAGTATAGCCTGAGAATGGCTTGAGGTAGCAACCTGTCATCTTAAAAAGAACGTCGCTTTTGGCCGTTTGCCCGTATGGCCGAATATGGACGTAATTTGAAAATGAAAAAAAATTGAAAATAAATTAGGGATTTCTTTTTTCAACAACAATAAGTTAAGGGTCCTCTGATAGGTTAGGTGGGCAGGAAATTCTCATAAAGTTTCAAAACGTTATGAAAAACGTTAATTGAAAGTTCCTCTTCTAAGCTATCCGCGTACGCCGGACGACTCAAACAGAAAACGGAACAGTACGTCACTTTTGTGAGTCGATTTCATTTCAAATTACGTCCAAATTTGGCCATAGTGCGCATACGAGCCAAAAGTGACGTTATTTTTAAGAGGACGGGTTGAGGTAGACCATAGCTTAGACGAGTATATCCTGAGAACAAATTACCAAACTGTAATGACTCTCTTCAAGTCCTCCCTAACGACCTTTACTCTGAGAACCAGACACTACGACATTATGGCTTCAAGAGGATTTCAACAATCAACGAAATCCCCCCCTCCCCTCCTGCCCGTCCCTATCCGTCTCTGTCCGTCCCTGTCCGTCCCTGTCCGTCCCTCGTCAAGATAACCAGTGATAACAATACCTATTATCAGCTGTTACCTTTAACTTGTGATTTCCTCTTTATGGTGACGTTGTGTCCTTAACTGGGCCCCAAAACATAAAAATGTTTATTGTAATGTTTGTCATGGGCCCCTTGGAAAATAATAATAATAATAATAATAATAATAATAATAATAATAATGGACAGTGTGTCAGCCCGTTCTGCTGATTTCAGAAGCGTCAGATTTGAAGTGATTTCTGTATAAATCTATCCACCCACCTAACCTATCAAGGCCAATTATCTATTCTAGCTTCAATTGTTTTGCTTTCGTATCTGTTCCTGTTCTTCCTTTTTTCCTTGCCTCTTGTCTTAGTTTCTCTATTAATCTTTGCTCACCTTCCTGTTTTTTTTTGTCTTTAGTACATTCTAATTTTCACAAATCCATGGGGATTATGTTTGGGAGCCATTTTTAAAAGGGGGGTCAAAGTATATCTTTCGCAATTAATGGAGTTGAATGACATCAGTCCCAAGCCTATACTCATTATCCTAGTTGTGTGCAGTCGTTGTTTCCGAGGTCACATAGCTGACTCGCATGGCAATGTCAGAGACAGTGCTCTCTTCCCGCACACAGCTGACTCGCATGGCAATGTCAGAGACAGTGAGCACTTCCCTCACACACCTGACTTGCATGGCAATGTCAGAGACAGTGAGCACTTCCCTCACACACCTGACTTGCATGGCAATGTCAGAGACAGTGCTCTCTTCCCGCACACAGCTGACTCGCATGGCAATGTCAGAGACAGTGAGCACTTCCCTCACACACCTGACTTGCATGGCAATGTCAGAGACAGTGAGCACTTCCCTCACACACCTGACTTGCATGGCAATGTCAGAGACAGTGAGCACTTCCCTCACACACCTGACTTGCATGGCAATGTCAGAGACAGTGAGCACTTCCCTCACACACCTGACTCGCATGGCAATGTCAGAGACAGTGAGCACTTCCCTCACACACCTGACTCGCATGGCAATGTCAGAGACAGTGATCATTTCCCTCCCACACCTGACTCGCATGGCAATGTCAGAGACAGTGATGACTTCCCTCACACTTCCCATCTAGTGGTGTGCACATTGAAGGTATTCATCATCTCCTCCGTGGTCACGTACCTCACTCACCCGGAAATGTCTAGCACAGTTATCCTTATCTCATTCCCATTTTTATATCATCTCTTTTAATACATACTATTAAATGCCGCGTTCTGGTATCTCAGAATTCTCACTATCGGGTGCTACTTAAATGAGACGTCTGTAATTCTTTTACTGATATGAAACATTGGGTCATTTCCTGTTTCTCAACTGCCCAATATTATTTAAAGTGAGTTGCTGGCTAACGGGCTGTCTGATTCGCTGGCTAGCAAATTGACTGACTGACTGCCTGACTGACAGGCTGTCTGATTCGCTGGCTAGCAAATTGACTGACTGACTGCCTGACTGACAGGCTGTCTGTGTGCTTGCTGACGTTTGCTAGCTTGCTTTCTCACTAATTGGCTGATTTTCTAACTGACCTGCTGATAAATCATCAGATATTTTATGACTGACTTACTGATTGATTGGCTGACTACCTAGCTGACTCTGAGGCATGCCTACAGATGCCCGAGCTGACGAGGCTCGCTCAGACGCTGCTGAGCGTACCCAACATCCACTGGATCGTCGCTGAGGACAGCAACACAACCAACACTCAAGTTGTTGAGTTCCTTAAGTACATCCGTCTACCATACACCTACTTGCTGAGTAAGTCTACTGCCTCTACACCTACTTGCTGAGTAAGTCTACTGCCTCTACACCTACTTGCTGAGTAAGTCTACTGCCTCTACACCTACTTGCTGAGTAAGTCTACTGCCTCTACACCTACTTGCTGAGTAAGTCTACTGCCTCTACACCTACTTGCTGAGTAAGTCTACTGCCTCTACACCTACTTGCTGAGTAAGTCTACTGCCTCTACACCTACTTGCTGAGTAAGTCTACTGCCTCTACACCTACTTGCCGAGTAAGTCTACCGCCTCTACACCTACTTGCCGAGTAAGTCTACTGCCTCTACACCTACTTGCCGAGCAAGTCTACTGCTTCTACACCTACTTGCCGAGTAAGTCTACTGCCTCTACACCTACTTGCCGAGTAAGTCTACTGCCTCTACACCTAATTGCCGAGTAAGTCTACTGCCTCTACACCTACTTGCCGAGTAAGTCTACTGCCTCTACACCTACTTGCTGAGTAAGTCTACTGCCTCTACACCTACTTGCTGAGTAAGTCTACTGCCTCTACACCTACTTGCTGAGTAAGTCTACTGCCTCTACACCTACTTGCTGAGTAAGTCTACTGCCTCTACACCTACTTGCTGAGTAAGTCTACTGCCTCTACACCTACTTGCTGAGTAAGTCTACTGCCTCTACACCTACTTGCTGAGTAAGTCTACTGCCTCTACACCTACTTGCTGAGTAAGTCTCAGACATGGAAATAATGAGTAAATTTAGTCAGCAAATAGTCGTGATGAGTAAATTTATTTAGCAAATTGCAGCAATGAGTAAATTTACTCAGCAAATAGGTGTTCAGATTAGATTTACTAAGCAGCTGGGTGTAAAAGAACTTACTCATCTGTAGGTGTAGAGAAAGTAGACTTACTCATCAAGTATGTATAGAGTAAGTAGATTTATTCATGAAGTAGGTGCAGAGAAAGTAGACTCATCTAGTAGGTGTAAAGCAGACTTAATCTACACATAATTGATGAGTAAGTCTACGTTCTCTACACCTACTGATGAGTAAGTACTGTCCATATACTCACCTGCTGAGTAATAAGCTACTCATCTCAATGTCTAAAGTAAGAGAAAGTTCCCTCTCTATATTTTGGTGGTAAGTTCTATTCATATTCTTAACTAATGAGTAAGTTCTTCTACATCCAACTGCTTAGTAAGTCTAATATGAACACCTATTGATGAGTAAATTTACTCACTGTGTCTAATTACTAAGTAAATTTATTTTATGAGTAAATTTACTCATTATTTCCATGTAAAAGCCAATCTACTGTGGACGACCACTCATGATACTCTGATACTCACCGAGTTAAAAAACACTTAAGTTCGTTCTATATATTTAGCTGACGAGTAAGTTCCAATCCTAGCTGATGAATAAGTTCCAATCCTAGCTGACGAGTAAGTTCCAATCCTAGCTGACGAGTAAGTTCCAATCCTAGCTGACGAGTAAGTTCCAATCCTAGCTGACGAGTAAGTTCCAATCCTAGCTGACGAGTAAGTTCCAATCCTAGCTGACGAGTAAGTTCCAATCCTAGCTGATGAGTGAGTTCACTTCTTATGAGGAACTTTTGAATACATCCTCCATAATCATATCTGTATCCCACCATACTCACCCTCTCCCCACCATACTCACCCCTCTCCCCACCACTGCCACCATACTCATCCCCCCCCAACGACACCATACTCATCCTCCTCTCTCCACCGCCACCATACTCATCCCCCTCTCTCCACCAGCACCCATGCCCGAGGTCTTCAGGAACCCACAGCTGCTGGCGCAGCCAAAGGGCGTCGCCAACAGGAACGCCGGCATGGACTGGGTTCGCGTCCACGCCACAGAGGGCGTCTTGTACTTTGCAGACGACGACAACACCTATGATATTAGGGTCTTCGAGGAAGTACGCTGATGTTCTTACGTTGTGATGTTCTACTGTTGTGGTGTTCTACTGTTGTGATGTTCTACTGTTGTGGTGTTCTACTGTTGTGGTGTTCTACTGTTGTGATGTTCTACTGTTGTGGTGTTCTACTGTTGTGGTGTTCTACTGTTGTGGTGTTCTACTGTTGTGGTGTTCTACTGTTGTGGTGTTCTACTGTTGTGGTGTTCTACTGTTGTGGTGTTCTACTGTTGTGGTGTAGTGTTGTGGTGTTCTACTGTTGTGGTGTTCTACTGTTGTGGTGTAGTGTTGTGGTGTTCTACTCTTGTGGTGTCCTACTCTTGTGGTGTCGTACTGTTGTATTCACCTAGTTGTGCTTGTGGCGGTTGAGCTCTGGCTCTTTTGGCCCGCCTCTTAACTCTCAATCAATATTTTGTATTTCTTTCATATACACACACACACCCAGGAAGCAGCCTGTAGCAGCTGGCTAACTACCAGGTGTGGGAAATTTTACCCAATATATCTATATTATTATCTAAGAAATATATTATTACTATATCATATCTAAATCATATTAGAATCATATCAAAATCATATTAGAATCACGTCAGATTCATTATACATCTGGATCCTAGATGACAATGCCACTATCATCACTTACACCATCGGGTCCTTAGTTGCCTACGTGACTTGGTGCATGATTTCTCAAAGTTCTAGAAGCTTCGAGAAGAATATCTTAATTAAAAACTATTGGAACATTCAATCGATTTCCGGTAAGGATTAAATCAAATCCTTAATAAGAATCAATAGTTCTAGCAAGTACTCCGTATAATCTTTAAATCTTATATCTAATTATATTATAATCGTATCTTATCTCAATCATATGTCTAGACAGTAAAAATAATCAATGAATATACATTGAAAGCTACCCTCTCTAGGGAAGGGTGGAGCCAAACTCGAGATTGAAGCGAGCTACGAGCCGTCCCGGGGCAGACCGCGTGTGTTTACAAAACATTGAATAAGCGATACGGTACCTTGCGAACTTTAATTTGTAAAATACACCATAATAACATACCTTTATCACCAGTGATTACTCTCTAGAACTGGGGAAGTACCTGGACAATATCTACATGGAAAAATTCCTAATACTTTATCTAAATCCTCCACCATCAACACCGATCTTATCCTACTGCAAACGCAATTAAGGACATAATCAATTAGCAACGCTACCAGAATAATAAACAGAAAAACTGTGAAATAAAATAGTACCCAAAAACTCGACAAGAGAATTAACCAGTCTGGCAACTCGTTAGACAGTCACCCGGCACTCAGACATAAGTATATTTGAGTGTTATTGCGTGTTAATTGGCCAATTGTATGCTTGTATAACCTTAATATATCCAATAAGTCTGTTTGTCGTTACAGGATGAGGCAATGCCTCATATCTCAGTAAGTTTTATTAATATTGTAGCGACTGAATCTTTTTAAAGTAACCATACACTCGTGAGATTCACAGCCTCATGAGTGTCCCTTGTCTAAGAAAAGTCAAGTCAAGCCTAATTGAATCTCTTCATATAATCTGAATATATCTGTATTTAAATGATAATATACATTAAGTTAACAATTGCTTACTTAATAATCTTAAATTTATAATATAAGTTTATCATATTCCATATAATCTCTTGTACTTAGTTAATAGTACTTAGACCACATTTAAGGTCATTTGATTGCATATTCATACATATCATACTTCTACAATATAAATTGTTGTGTTTATTAATATATGAATATTGGCTGTTAAAGTCATGGTGCTAGACTGGACTGTGTACATGTTTAGATCCCTGATTTAAACAGAACCAGTGTTCAGTTATAGAACCGATTTATTAAATCTTATCCTTGTAGTAACAATCCAAGCTGATGTGAGAAACTTGTCTGCAGGTATATTGTTGGTCTTCCATCAACTTCTCCATTCACCCTTAGGGTCCCCACCTGCCCCTTACAGCCCACAGTCTGTCATTAGCAAAAGAGGAGCTAGGATTTACGACCCTAGCTAGAGACTTTAGTTGAATTAATTTTGCATAGAGTAATTTTTAATTTAGTACAGTACAAATCCCTAGTAGTTCTCCTTATATATTAATCCCGACAGTTTTCCCACACCAGGTACCTAATTACTGCTAGGTGAACAAGGGCATGAGGATGAAAGAAACTCTGCCCATATGTTTCCGCCATCGCCGGGGATCGATCCCCGGACCCTAGGATTACGAAACCCGAGCGCTGTCCACTCAGTCACCAGGCCCCCTAATGTGTGTGTGTGTGTGTGTGTGTGTGTGTGTGTGTGTGTGTGTGTGTGTGTGTGTGTGTGTGTGTGTGTGTGTGTGTTTGTGCGTATGCGTGTGTGTGTGCGTGCGTGTGCACGCTGCCTGTTACCTTACTTTACACATTTATAACTGGCTTATGATTGCTCTAAATCTGGTCATTCAATATGCCATACATGATGTGACCTGACCTAAGATCTTGACCCATGCTGCCCTAATGGTAGTACCTATAAGTACCTATAACCACTATGAACAGAATGTTCAAAATATGAACGTTTTGAACTAATGGTGTACTGAAGCGCATAACAAACCTGCTACAGCCTAACCAAATCTGCCCCAAGCCTAAATATCCAATTCTAGGTCTAAGCCCTAGCATACTCAGGCTTAAGCCTAATTGTGTATGATGGACTGGTATTTGTTGGAAGGGTGAAAGAGTGTGTATTATGTACGTTGAACCGATTGTCGCTATAGGTTCTATAGGCACAATCATTTTTGGATGATAGGGGATGATAGGCTGCAAGGTGTACAGTTTCTGCCTGTCTTCACTATGTCCTCCGGCGCCCATAGCTTGCCTCATCATCATGGCAGCTCAAATTGAAATAAGTTTGTTGAGGTATTAATACACATCACAAACAATAAGCATATTACCGAACTTTCTGAGTGATATACAAATACATTTCTTCGGAGCTAACATTGTTTATACATACTCCTACTCATATATACGACTCGCCCCTCACACGACCCTGTTTTCTCCTCACACACACAGCCTGTAACACTCACACGACTCATAGCTTCACTCACACGACCCTAAGTTCCGTTGTTCCGCTAGACCTGACTCGCCTGAACACAACCTCTGACTCACCTCTCTCTCTCTCTCTCCCCCGCCCTTCTTCGTGCTCCTGCAGATGCGGTACACGAAGAAGGTGTCTATGTTTCCCGTGGGCTTGCTGACGACGGCGGGGCTGTCCACGCCAGTGCTGAAGGAGGGCCGGTTTGTGGGATGGTACGATGGGTGGATAGGTGGACGCAAGTTCCCCGTCGACATGGCTGGCTTCGCTGTCTCCGTCCCTTATCTTCTTAGTGTAAGTATAGGGAAGGATAGCCCGTCCTCATAAACAGCCCCTCCTCATAAGCAGTATCATGTCCTCATAAACAGTAGCCCGTCCTCATAAACAGCCCGTCCTCATAACCAACAGCCCGTCCTCATAACCAACAGCCCGTCCTCATAACCAACAGCCCGTACTCATAAACAAAAGCCTGTTCGACTCACAACTAGGGACATTCGAATATTTCTCGAACAGTGCCTCGCTGAGTACTGAGTTCAAGGCTTCAATGGGCCAAGTGAACGAAATTAGGGTCGGGGGTAGATTGGACACGCATAGCGTGAGGGCGGGATGGGAGAGGAGAGTGGGATGGAAGGGTACTTCGCTAGTGGGAGGGATTAATTGTGGCTTGACTGGGAAGAAGGGACGGGGGACTAACAAGGGTCAAGAGAGGTAGGAGAATAGTGATGAGATGAACGAGGTCATGGCCACACGGGTGTGATATATGACTATTGAACTAAATATTACAAGTGTAATTATTTAGGCAAATTGCAGCTTCCACTCATCAGTATAAATTTCCTTGTTTTTGTTGAACCTTAACACGCACTTACAACCCCCTCCCCCTACCCCCCTTCCCCCCTCATTTACTACCCCCTCTCCTTACCAACCACTAAGACCACCTCTCCCTCATAAAGACCTGCTCCTGGTCGTTAAAGAGGGTCTTGTTGCTCCCTCCATCTCCCTAACCTCATGAAGGCCCCTTCTCAGCATCCTCACTAACATCTCCTTGACATCTCTCACCCTTTGGATGGTGCAGGTTCCAACAGCCAAGATGCCCTACACGGCCGGGCTGGAGGAGACGGGCTTCCTCACCAGCCTCAATGTCCAGCCCGAAGACTTAGAGTTCCTGGCTGACAACTGTACCAAGGTTACTCATACTCTATACTTGCTGCTCTGTGTGTGTGTACTCTCACTCATACTGTGGCTTGTACTTGCTGCTCACACTCTCTGTGTACTCTCACTCATACTGTGGCTTGTACTTGCTGCTCTCTCTCTCTGTGTGTACTCTCACTCATTCTGTGGCTTGTACTTGATGCTCTCTCTCTCTCTCTCTCTCTCTCTGTGTACTCTCACTCATACTGTGGCTTGTACTTGATGCTCTCTCTCTCTCTCTCTCTCTCTCTCTCTCTCTCTCTCTCTCTCTCTCTCTCTCTCTCTCTCTCTCTCTCTCTGTACTCTCTCTCATACTGTGGCTTGCTGTGGTTATTGCTGTGAGTGTTGCTGTGGTCATTGTTGTGTAGGCTGACAATGGTTGTTGATGTGGTTGCCATGGTTAATACTGTGTGTTGATGTGGTCATTGTTGTTGGTCGACATGATGACTGATGACGTTTTAGGTGTATACCGATGACTTGTTGATTACTGAAGATACCAGGGGGTCCTCTGACACATATACACAGAATAGGCTGGCCGACACATCGTCGACTTAGCATCATGCAGGGTCGGCGTTCGATCCCAGATGGTTCAAGTGGATGGACATGGTTCCTTCACACCATCCTCATCCCTGCACCTAGCCTGTCCGTGTATACGTCCCATGTGCCATACAGTCACAATGTAAAAGATGATGTGTTTAGCGATGTCGCTTCATACATAATGCTGTCTTACATATAAGTACCGTGGGAGAGCATAAATGATATGTGCAACAAGTGGGCTGCAGCCACTTGCGAAACCTGTACATCTTTCAACTATCATAGCCACTTAGTTGACATTTACTGAATAAATTACGAGTTCCAAAGAAATACGAGTTTGTTTATAACAATATTAACCTTGGGCTGTGTTCGTAAACGATTTAATATATGTAAACAAAGCCGACATAATTGAGGAAGGATGTACAGGTTTCGTAATTGGTTGTGTACATGCCTGATGACGCCTGTCCCTGGACCTGTGGCTGGCTGAGCATTCTTATATATTACTGGGAAAGTCTTATAATAGTCTCGGTAGTACTCACAGATCTTGGAACATCTTCCTTCAGAGCTTGTTCAAGATTACTGAGGCAGACACAGTTACGGTGTCCTCACACCCTGAGGCAGACACAGTCCACCACCCTCCCAGCTGATGCTGGCATTTTCCACACCTGTTCACCACCTCTGCTCCCCCCCCCTACAGATATATGTGTGGCACACCAAGACCTTCAGGAACGCCGCCTCTAGCAGGAACATCCTCAAGCCGGAGTACAACGACACCAACCTCCGGGTCCTACAGGACCTCCTCATCATCAATGAGTCCTGACCTACGTCGCATCTCACCTGAGTGAATCAATGAGTGAGTGAGTGAGAGTATGGTTAGTGTGTTAAGGGTATACGTTGTTGTATACTTGTTAGGTACATGAAGGCAGTGGGCTGGTCGGTAGAGCGAAGGCCTCATTTCTTGCAGGGTCGGCGTTCGATTCCCGATGGTCCAAATGATTGTGTCTTATCCTCATAGCCCATCTCCTTATCCTCATTCCCCAGCTCCTGTTCCTCATAACCCAGCTCCTGTTCCTCATACCCCAGCTCCTGTTCCTCATATCCCCAGCTTCTTTTCCTCATATCCCCAGCTCCTTGTCCTCATACCCCAGCTCCTTATCCTCATACCCCAGCTCCTTGTCCTCATACCCCAGCTCCTTGTCCTCATACCCCAGCTCCTTGTCCTCATATCCCAGCTCCTTGTCCTCATACCCTAGCTCCTTATCCTCATACCCCAGCTCCTTGTCCTCATACCCCAGCTCCTTGTCCTCATACCCCAGCTCCTTGTCCTCATACCCCAGCTCCTTGTCTTCATACCCCAGCTCCTTGTCCTCATACCCCAGCTCCTTGTCCTCATACCCCAGCTCCTTGTCCTCATACCCCAGCTCCTTGTCCTCATACCCCAGCTCCTTGTCCTCATACCCCAGCTCCGTGTCCTCATACCCCAGCTCCGTGTCCTCATACCCCAGCTCCGTGTCCTCATACCCCAGCTCCTTGTCCTCATACCCCAGCTCCTTGTCCTCATACCTCAGCTCCTTATCCTCATACCCCAGCTCCTTGTCCTCATACCTCAGCTCCTTATCCTCATACCTCAGCTACTGTTCCTCATACCCTAGCTCCTTTTCCTCATATCCCCAGCTCCTTGTCCTCATACCCTAGCTCCTTATCCTCATATCCCCAGCTCCTTGTCCTCATACCTCAGCTACTGTTCCTCATACCCCAGCTCCTTGTCCTCATTCCCTAGTTCCTTATCCTCATATCCCCAGCTCCTTGTCCTCATACCTCAGCTACTGTTCCTCATACCCCAGCTCCTTGTCCTCATACCCCCAGCTCCTTGTCCTCATTCCCTAGCTCCTTGTCCTCATACCCCAGCTCCTTGTCCTCATTCCCTAGCTCCTTGTCCTCATACCCCCAGCTCCTTGTCCTCATTCCCTAGCTCCTTGTCCTCATACCCCAGCTCCTTGTCCTCATTCCCCAGCTCCTTGTCCTCATACCCCAGCTCCTTGTCCTCATTCCCTAGCTCCTTGTCCTCATACCCCAGCTCCTTGTCCTCATACTCACCTATAAAGTGCAATATACTCATTATGCAACCCATCCTCCCAAAATTATTGTACTTCCAGCAACTGTTTGGTCGAACGTACAAAAGAGAACTGTTGCAGCCATGAACTATTTATGTACTTGTAATTATGTATAGGGCACTGAAAACTTAAATTTTCCCAGGCCTAGTAAATAAGTCATAAGGTATACTTTATCTTATACCTTATCTTAAGGTATAATTACCTTAATACCTTAGTCATAAGGTAGCGTATATTAGACCTAGGATTACTTATTTATGCCTTGGACAGGTTAGGGTAGGATAGATTAGGCTAGGTTAAATACCTTACGTTGTAAATACCTTGCTGAGAAGAATATGTACTATGTAATTAATGTATCGCTGTGAAACCCTGTCATACCCATCAATCATCATTCATTTTATTTATGGATATTTAATACTAAATATATGGAATAATACGTTTGTTTGTTTGTTTGTATTTACCTGCTTGAGTCTACGAGAGTGATGCTGGGGCTAAGCTAGCCACCTTTGTCTCCTAACACACACACACACCAGTTGATTTACGGTTGAGAGGTGGGACCAAAGAGCCAAAGCTCAACCCCCACAAGCACAACTAGGTGAGCACTCAGCGCTCAACTAGCCCCACTGGCTAGCACCTCAAGGACGACCTAAGTACTCTTGTCAGTGTCCCTGGTTTACTGACTCCTCTAGCCTGTCACCGGTAGCTGGTCACCTCCCAGCACAGAAGACTGGAAGATGGGGAGCTAATATTAATGGGAGGGTCAACTGTTATAGTTTGGAACCTGAATCATAGATGGCGCCGAGGTCCGTCTCTCTCTCTCTCTGTCTCTGTCTCTCTCTCTCTCTCTCTCTCTCTCTCTCTCTCTCTCTCTCTCTCTCTCTCTCTCTCTCTCTCTCTCTCTCTCTCTCTCTCTCTCTCTCTCTCACACTACTGTGGGGAATGATAAAATAACGAGGATAAGACAGGACAGAGATGGCTGGGCAGACTGCATATTTCTGGACTGCCAAAAAGCCTTTGATACAGTACCGCACATGAGACTGCTGTTCAAGCTCGAGAGGCAGGCGGGGGTGGGGGGAAAGGTCTTAGCATGGATAAGGAACTACCTAACAGGAAGGAGCCAAAGAGTTACGGTAAGGGGCGAGAAGTCGGACTGGCGAACAGTAACAAGTGGAGTACCACAAGGATCGGTGCTGGGACCAATTCTATGTCTTGTATATGTTAACGACATGTTTACAGGCGTAGAGTCCTACATGTCGATGTTTGCGGATGACGCAAAGTTGATGAGAAGAGTTGTGACAGATGATTGCATGGTATGATTGCAGGATAGGTATGATTGCAGGATCCTCCAAGAGGACCTGAACAGGTTGCAGAGATGGTCAGAGAAATGGCTACTGGAATTCAACACGAGCAAATGTAAAGTTATGGAAATGGGACTAGGAGATAGGAGACCACAGAGACAGTACACAATGAAGGGGAACAGCCTACCTGTGACGACGCGTGAAAGAGACCTGGGGGTGGACGTAACACCTAATCTATCTCCTGAGGCACATATAAATAGGATAACGACAGCAGCGTACTCTACACTGGCAAAAGTTAGAACATCATTCAGAAACCTAAGTAAGGAGGCATTTAGGGCGCTTTACACTGCCTACGTGAGGCCAGTCTTAGAGTATGCCGCCTCATCATGGAGTCCCCATCTGAAGAAGCATATAATGAAACTGGAAAAGGTTCAGAGGTTTGCAACGAGACTCGTCCCAGAGCTACGAGGGATGGGGTATGAGGAGCGCCTGAGGGAACTGTGCCTCACGACACTAGAAAGAAGAAGGGAGAGGGGGGGGCATGATAGGAACGTATAAGATACTCAGAGGGATTGACAGAGTGGACATAGACGAAATGTTCACACGGAATAGTAACAGAACGAGGGGACATGGATGGAAGCTTGAAACTCAGATGAGTCACAGAGATGTTAGGAAGTTTTCTTTTAGCGTGAGAGTAGTGGGAAAATGGAATGCACTTCAGGAACAGGTTGTGGAAGCAAATACTATTCATAATTTTAAAACCAGGTATGATAGGGAAATGGGACAGGAGTCATTGCTGTAAACAACCGATGCTCGAAAGGCGGGATCCAAGAGTCAATGCTCGATCCTGCAGACACAACTAGGTGAGTACAACTAGGTGAGTACACACACACACACACACAAACACATACACACACACACACACACACACACACACACACACACACACACACACACACACACACACACACACACACACACACACACACACACACACACACACACCTAATCTAACTCCTGAGGCACATATAAATAGGATAACGACAGCAGCGTACTCTACACTGGCGAAAATTAGAACTTCATTCAGAAACCTAAATGAGGAGGCTTTTAGGGCGCTTTACACTGCCTACGTGAGACCCGTCTTAGAGTATGCCGCGCCATCATGGAGCCCCCACCTGAAGAAACACATAAAGAAACTGGAGAAGGTTCAGAGGTTTGCGACGAGGCTTGTCCCAGAGTTACGAGGGATGGGATATGAAAAGCGGCTGAAGGAACTGAACCTTACGACACTAGAGAAAAGAAGGGAGAGAGGAGATATGATAGGGACATATAAAATACTCAGGGGAATTGACAAAGTGGAAATAGAAGAAATGTTCACACGTAATAATAACAAAACGAGGGGACATGGGTGGAAACTGGAAACTCAGATGAGTCACAGAGATGTTAGGAAGTTTTCTTTTAGCGTGAGAGTAGTGGAAAAATGGAATGCACTTGGGGAACAGGTTGTGGAAGCAAATACTATTCATACTTTTAAAACTAGGTATGATAGGGAAATGGGACAGGAGTCATTGCTGTAAACAACCGATAGCTGGAAAGGCGGGATCCAAGAGTCAATGCTCGATCCTGCAAGCACAAATAGGTGAGTACAAATAGGTGAGTATACACACACACACACACACACACACACACACACACACACACACACACACACACACACACACACACACACACACACACACACACACACACAGGGCGTGGAGAAACTATAAAAATAACAGGACACTTGAGAGCAGAGAAAGGTATCATAGTGCCAGGAATGAATGTCAGGTTGAGAAGAGAGGCAGAAGGGCAATACGAAAATGACATCCCAAGCATGGCAAAGACTCAACCTAAATTGCTGCACAGCCACATCAGGAGAAAAACAACAGTAAAGGAACAGGTAATGAAATTGAGGATAGGGGGAGACACATTCACTACAAATGACAAGGAAGTGTGCGAGGAACTGAATAAGAAATTCCAGGAGGACTTCACATTAGAGCAATCTTGAGGTTATCTTGAGATGATTTCGGGGCTTAGGGTCCCCGCGGCCCGGTCCTCGACCAGGCCTTCTTTTTGTTACACACCCCCAGGAAGCAGCCCGTAGCAGCTGTCTAACTCCCCCAGGTAGCTATTTACCGCTAGGTAACAAGGGCATCAGGATGAAAGAAACTTTTTGTCCATTTGTCTCTGCCTCCATCGGGGATCAAACCTGGAACCTCAGGACTTCGAATCCGAAGCACTGTCCACTCAGCTGTCAGGTGCCTTCCCAGGCAAGGGGATGTTCCAGAGATAAGAGATGGAATAGTTAACCAGGAACCACTAGAAGAGTTTGAGATTACCAGCGGGGAAGTAAGGAAGTTCTTGCTAGAGTTGAATGTGACAAAGCCTATAGGCCCGGATGGAATCTCCCCTTGGATACTAAAGGAAGGAGAAGAAGCATTGTGCCTGCCACTCTCCATAGTGTATAACAAATCACTGGCAACAGGGGAATTGCCAAAAATTTGGAAGACTACTAATGTAGTCCCGATATCCAAAAAACGGGATAAACAGGAGGTACTGAACTACAGGCCAATGTCCCTAACCTGCATACCATGCAAACTGATGAAGATGATTGTGCGAAAAAAAGCTAGTGGAACATCTGGAGCAATAGCACTTTGTAACACAACATCAATATGGGCTCAGAGATGGCAAGTCTTGCCTCACAGGCAAGGAATTCTACGACCAGGCAACAAAAATCAGGCAAGAAAGAGATGGGTGGGCAGACTGCATTTTTTGGATTGCCAGAAAGCCTTTGACACAGTACCACACAAGAGGCTAGTGAAAAAGCTGGAGATGCAGGCAGGAGTGAAAGGGAACGTACTCCGTTGGATAAGGGAGTACCTAAGCAACAGAAGACAGCGAGTCACTGTGAGGGGTGAGGACTCAGATTGGCGAGACGTCACCAGTGGAGTCCCGCAGGGTTCAGTCCTTGGACCTATACTGTTTCTGATATATGTAAATGATCTCCCAGAGGGTATAGAATCGTTATTCTCATTGTTTGCTGATGATGTAAAAATTATGAGGAGGATTAAAACAGAGGATGACAGTAGGAGGCTACAAGATGACCTAGACAGACTGAATGAATGGCCCAACAAATGGTTACTAAAGTTCAACCAGAGTAAATGCAGTCATGAAACTAGGCGGTGGAAACAGGAGGCCAGACACAGGATACAGAATGGGAAATGAAGTACTTCATGAAACTTTCAGAGAGAAAGATCTAGGAGTTAATATCACACCAAACCTGTCTCCAGAAGCCCACATAAAAGGAATTACATTTGCGGCATACGCGAGGCTGGCTAACATCAGAACAGCCTTCAGGAACCTGTGTAAGGAATCATTCAGAGCCTTGTACACCGCATATTTAAGACCAATCCTGGAATATACGGCCCCAGCATGGAGCCCGTACCTTATCAAGCACAAGACGAAGCTGGAAAAAGTTCAGAGGTATGCCACTAGACTAGTCCCAGAACTAAGAGGCATGAGTTACGAGGAAAGGCTGCATGAGATGCACCTCACGACACTGGAAGACAGAAGAGTAAGGGGGAGACATGATCATTACCTACAAAATTCTCAGAGGAATTGACAGGGTTGATAAGGATAAACTTTTTAACACTGGTGATACGCAAACAAGGGGACACAGGTGGAAACTGAGTACCCAAATGAGCCACAGGGACGTTAGAAAGAACTTTTTCTGTGTCAGAGTAGTTAACAAGTGGAATGCATTAGGAAGTGATGTGGTGGAGGCTGACTCCATACACAGTTTCAAATGTAGATATGATAGAGCCCAGTAGACTCAGGAACCTGTACACCAGTTGATTGACGGTTGAGAGGCGGGACCAAAGAGCCAGAGCTCAACCCCCGCAAGCACAACTAGGTGAGTACAGACACCACTGTACACAGGTCGTTGATCATGTAGTTATGAAGACAATAGCAAGAGGAAGAGAAGAGCGGAGGCACACCATACAGGCGAGGACCCCAAGGTGAGATACCCCGCCCCCCTCTGGTAGTTACCTCAGGAAACACAACTAAGAGAAAACACAAGACATTTTTTACTTAATTTCTAACCAACGCATACTATAGAAGCTGCATAGAAGAAGAATGGAATGCATAGAAGCTAAATAGAAGAAGAATAAAATACATAGAAGAAGAATAGAATACATAGAAGCTACATAGAAGAAGAATAGAATACATAGAAGCTACATAGAAGAAGAATAGAATACATAGAAGCTACATAGAAGAAGAATAGAATACATAGAAGCTACATAGAAGAAGAATAGAATACATAGAAGCTACATAGAAGAAGAATGGAATACATAGAAGCTGCTTACGCATAGAAGCTGAAGAAAGATTTATACCTCTCTTAAGAGATAAAGGAGACAAGAGAAAAAAAATGCCTATGGTTTAACATAAAATTCTTAAAGACAAAAGGGAGAACTATAAGAGAATGGAAGAAATAGAGGAAGCACAGAACAGAGGCCCAACAACATATATATACAAGAGAGAGGAAATATTACACAGGCATGCGGAGAGCAGCAGTTATCTTGAGGTTATCTTGAGATGATTTCGGGGCTTTAGTGTCCCAGCGGCTCGGTCCTCGACCAGGCCTCCACCCCCAGGAAGCAGCCCGTGACAGCTGACTAACACCCAGGTACCTATTTTACTGCTAGGTAACAGGGGCATAGGGTGAAAGAAACTCTGCCCAATGTTTCTCGCCGGCGCCTGGGATCGAACCCAGGACCACAGGATCACAAGTCCAGCGTGCTGTCCGCTCGGCCGACCGGCTCCCTTGAAGCAGGTGGAGAAATTGAATTGAATTGAAACAAGTTTATTGAGGTAAAATACACACAAAGGGATGAGGTAGCTCAAGCTATTCTCACCCCGTTCAGTACAACGTGTTAATACATACATATAAACACATCACAAACAATGAACATATTACCAAACATTCTGAGAGATAAACATATATACATTTCCTCCTTCACAAGTAGTATGGTATCAGACGTACCATGATATGCCCGAAACGCTTTGCGTAATAGTGGCTTTAGGCTTTGTATGTACTAGCTCTTATCTATAAAGCCAACAAACTTTGTAAAATCTCTTTATGTATGTACCTTTGCCTAAATAAAAATTATTATTATTATTATTATATATAGCTTCCAAAGCCAATGATTAGCCTAAACTACTGAACAGTCACATGAGGAACAAAATATCTGTAAATGAACAAGTGATGAGTCTACACGAAAGAGGAGGACGCCACGAAGAATATGATAAGGAAGTGTGCGAAGAAAATAAAAACTTCCAGGAATTTTTACAAAGAGAACCGGAGCTGCCCCCAGATGTAAGGTGCCAAACGGGTCAGGCACTACCCAAATAAAACCTGCTTAAAAAAGCAGTGCCACCAGAGGAAGTAAAGAAACAATTAGAGGAGATTAAGGAGATGTAAACCACAAGGGAAGGGAACTATCAGGGGGAATCGCCAAGCCATAACGACTATATAGCACTTGGGAAAGGGTCAGGATAAGGATTTGGGATGGGAAACAGGGAAAGGAATGGTATCCAACCACTTGGATGGTCGGGGATTGAACGCCGACCTGCATGAAGCGAGACCGTCACTCTACCGTCCAGCCCAAGTGGTCCTGACAAGATCTCACCATGGATCCATTAAGAGGCAGCACCGGGGTGCACCGCTTGCTACACCCACCACTTCCTCACTAGACATTGGGGAACCACCTGAAATTCGGAAACCGGCAATTTTGGAAGGTATAAATAAGAAAGGGGGAAGATAGGAGCCACTGACCTACAGACCAGTATCACTAACAAGTATTCTGTGTAAGATATCAGAGAGACTCATTAAAAGAAAGCTTCTGGAACACTTAGAAAATGGATTTCGTTTCCAAACATCAACATGGATTCAGCAAAGGAAAATTCTTGCTTGATCAGCTTATTTAAGTTCTATGACAAGAGGACAACACTCAAACAGGAGAGAGAAGGCTGGCCACACTGAGTATTCCTGGACTGTTATCTTGAGGTTATCTTGAGATGATTTCGGGGCTTTAGTGTCCTCGCGGCCCGGTCCTCGACCAGGCCTCCACCTCCAGGAAGCAGCCCGTGACAGTTGACTAACACCCAGGTACCTATTTTACTGCTAGGTAACAGGGGTATAGGGTGAAAGAAACTCTGGCCACTGTTTCTCGCTGGCACCCGGGATCGAACCCGGGACCACAGGATCACAAGTCCAGTGTGCTGTCCGCTCGGCCGACCGGCTCCCGGGGTCTGGGTCGGCCGCGCTTCATAAAGCTTTTGACACTGTTCCTCACAAGTGACTTATGCAAACTAAAAAAAAAAAAAAAGGCTACGGGTGTATTGGGAAAAGTGCTAAAGTGGGTGAAGGAATAACTTTCAGGAATAATACAAAGTCATAGTAAGATGAGAGGTGTCATAATTGAGAGAGGCAATCAGTGGAGTGCCTCAAGGGTTGGCACTTGAGTCCATCATGTTAGTAATGTGCGTAAATGACTTAGCAGAGGAAGTAAGCTCATTCTTATTTATGTTTGCTGAAGATGTTAAGGTAATGAGGCAAATTAGAAAGTAAAATTGCAATACATTACAAGATAAAATTCCCAGAGATAGACTTAGAAATGGCTACTAGAATTTAACCCTGACAAATGCAAGTTTATGAGGAAAGGAATTGGAGTAAGAAGGCCTAAAATAGAGAACAGGATGAAGGGAAGGCAACTTACAACTCCTGAAAAAGAGAAAGACATAGTAGACATAACTGGAGGTCTAACACCAGAGAAACACATCAGCAGGATAACGAGGGCAGCATATAGCCATACTGGCAAACGTCCGGTTATCCTTCAGCAACTTGGGAAAATATCCCTTCCGAACGCTGTATACATCATTCGTGAGACCCGTTCGTGTAGCCCTATTCTCCTAAAATGCTAGTACTTATAGTAATTATAAGTCAGGGACCATCAAAAAGCTGACTTTTGTGTTACTGAGTTTAACCAAACGAGAAACCTTTTAACCGCTACATAAACAGTCCCTATTCTAACCCAAGCTCTCCTAAGAAAGGGGATTAGGATATCTCCTAGCATCTCCTAATATCCATATCTCCTAGCATCTCCTAATATCCATATCTCCTTGCTAGGAGATATCCATATCTCCTAGCAATGCCAGGTCTAATCCACACTAACTTAGCTGAAATATAGTACAGGAACAGGCCGTGTTCCTGTACTATTGGAACAGGCCCTGTTCGTATTATGTGCTGTAATAGACCTAAAAATGTTTAATTTGGTTTGGCTTTATTTTTTCCGGAGTCTATAAAATTAAAAAGTACAAAACTTGAATTATTGGTGGTTGAGCACTACATATTGGTACTCTCGACCAAAGAACTACTATAAGTACTATCATTTCAGGAGGACGGGATGTATGCCTGAGTATGACACCTCGGCATGCAACCCCTACCTATACATACACAAAACAAAACTAGAAAAGGTATAAAAATATACAAGAATGCTCGTTCCTAAACTAAGTGAATTGATCTATGAAAAAAGTCTGAGGAAACCAGACCTCACTCCTCTGGAGGAAAGTAGGAATATGGTAGACATGATAATGACGTACAAGATACTAAGGTTAGTTTAGTTTATTTATTATGTACCCCATACATAACTGTAACTGTAACATGCTCGTGTCTGAAGCTGGGCACAAATACAACGAAATTATTAATGATGGTAATAGAGTCCATTTCATGTGGAGTCCATCTCATGTTGGCCTTCGAATGCATGATAGAGCTGATGAGTTAGCCAAAGAATCTACCTTTAAAGGAGAAATTGAGTATAGCCTTGGATTGTCAATAAACAGTCTGAGAGCAGCAGTACACCAAGAACTTCAACAAAATCTTGTAGATCTGAGGCAAAGTGAAATCGACACCAGTAATTCTATCTATCATCATACTATCATTCAAGAGGAGCCACACATCTATGGTTCATCCAATAAAATCAGCAGACTTCTAGATGTTACTACTGCTCGGCTTAGACTCGGATACAAGTATCTCTGGGAATTCTCATTATCTGCTGATGTAGACCTGACCAAATGTAAACTGTGTCAACAAAATTATTCGCACACCCTCCGTCACTATGTGATGGAGTGCGAAAAGGTACGTGAATTCAGAGACAATTCTATAACCAAAGTTTCAAAGATGTGTAAATATTTAATTGAAAATGATCTGCTACCAGAAATTTTAGCCAAATATCCCCAGTTTCTAACTGTAGGTAGTAACTAAGTGATGGTAACCTATCCACCGCTGCCCACAGGATGGGGGGCGGTGTGCAGGACAAACATATTATGCTTCACATATGTCAGTTGCTTAATTTAGAAACTACTTGTGGTCGATCTCGAACCCATTGATGATGTGACGACTTATATAGAATTTTGTAACTAGCTCATCAGATTGTAGATACTAAGGAAGATGAGGAAGTATATAAAGAAGCAATGTTCAAAGCGAGGAAGAGTGAAACGAGAGGACATAACTGGAAACTGAAAACACAGTTAAGTCACCGAGATATCAGAAGAAACTTGTTTTAAAAGTGGCCGTGATTGACTGGAGCGGACATGAGAGTGGAAGCAAGCATTAGGTTGGACGTCCAGCAGCGCACGACGAGGCCGGCGCCTGGGCGCATGTGCACAGTGACAGGAAGAGAGGATATAGAGGTGGGTGAGGCGGGCAACCGCTCAGTTTAACAAGGGCCGTCTATGATGGCGTGTGTCGTCCTGGGTGTGGCTACGGCCCTGCTCCTCTCCCTCCCCTCAACACAAGCCCTTTACAGTGAGTTGTCTTCGTCTACTGATTGTTTTGATTTTCCTATGAACCTTTCTTGCTATCCCAGGTCGGGTGTTCCATGGCAGTCTTGCATATATACAGTTTTCAACCCGTTCTAATAGCTAATAAGTCGCATTTTTTACAGAATCGACCAATCCGTAAAAAATACGACGTAATTGTAAAATTTAGAGCACCATAATATTGACGTTTTCTATGTACCATTCTCGATAGGCTAGGAATTGTTGCTCGGGTACGTAGGCCAAACAGTTGCATTTTTTAACGTAGTGGCTCACTCGAATTGAAAATACAAATTGGATTCATTACGAATAAAGGTAAATAATGAAATGCTAGAAGCTGCTAATCTCCAACTTCTCAGTTGCTGGGCTGAGTATCGTGGATGTAGTGAGCATGTTCCCTCTGTACAGCCTCATTAAGGAATTAAAATAGGAAGTTGACGTCTCTCGGGTTTGTGGATAGTTCAACCCGTTCTCGCACTTGCTTACAGTCAATATTTGGCATATGAATAAGTGCATATGTGACATACTAATTTATTGCTTACTCACCAACCACCTCATATACTTTACTCCGTAATATTAGACTAAAGCAAACTATTAAGTGAGACACAACGAGACATGAGGTACACTTCTCTGAGTACATATTCCTTTTACGTGTCTGGTGTATCGCAGCCCGGCCTCCAGTTGCCACACCATCACAAAAAATAACGTACTAAATTACCCGAACCTAACCTAACTTAACCGAGGACCCAATAAAAGAAAATGGGACAGCCCGTCTATTTTGCGAACCGCTGTGACTTATAGTACATCATATTTTGGCCGTTGGAGCCAAAATACATCAAAATGCAATGTGCTCTTGGAGAGGACTGGTTGATAGAACCCAGATCCTTGAGCAGTCTCTTCACACTCTTTAGCCGGGGCCCAAGGATTTATAATGCGATTGTTGTTGTTGTTTTAGATTCAGCTACTCAGAACAAAAGTTGCAAGTAGCACGGGCTATGGTGAGCCCGTAGTGGACTTACGAGGCACAAGAGCGGGGCTGTGTGTATAATGTGTTGTTGTTGTTTCAGATTTAGCTACTCAGGACGAAGTGTCCATGTAGCACGGGCTAAGGTGAGCCCGTAAGTATAATGCGATATATAGGGACAACTTTATACTGATAGTCCCCCGGGGTCCCTCCAGAACCAAGGGGTCTCAAGAATCCGTTTTATAAGTTCCGGAAACGGAAAATGGTGGTCGTGTGATGGGATACTGTTGTAAAAGGTTCGAACGTAGTTACTATTACGAACAAAAATCACCACTAAAAACAAAACCCATGAACTAGAACCACATATAGCAAGCATTTGACCTTCCATATGTCAGCTGGGGACGCGTTGCGAGTGTGTACATTTACAGCAACCCGTCCTCAGGTTCGTCCATCCAGCGGTCGGCCCCAAAGACGCATTCACCAATTTTAACAATCTGTTCATTCAAAATAGGAATTTTCTCAAATATAAATTATTATTATTATGAATTAGCATTTTGTGCATATTTAGGCGTGGGTTTTGTTGTGTGTTTAGGTTCAGTTGGCAATTATTGATTTTTAACCCGTGGGTGAAACTTTACAGAGTTGCGACTCTAACATAGGAAGATAGCAAGGCAGTGTTCGAGAAGGGATATATATATAGACCGAGAGTTGTAACCCGGATCTCGGTGTATATACACTCAGAGTTGACTTACCTGAGGGCCAATAGCACTCTAATGGCCTCTACGAGGATAGGAAGCCGGCGGCTAGTCAAAGGTCACCCCATTTGTTCAGGTGATTTTTTCAAGCTGGACTTTAAAATTCAGCAGTGTTTTGGCATTAATTGCTTCGGCGGGTAGGCGGTTCCATGTGTTTATAACCACGTGGGAAAAAAATCACCTCCTGTTTACAGTCCTACAGTGTGGCTTGTTCAGCTCGAAACCGTTGTTCCTTGTGTGTGTTACATCTGACCTGAAGAAGTTGTCTGTTTAAACATCCTCCAAATAGTTCAATATTTTAAAAATTTCGATGAGATCCGCCCTGTCGTGTCTGGTTTACACAGTGTTGTAACCCCTGAGGCCCTCAACCGTTCCTGGCATGAAAGTCAACTTAATTCTGGAATAATTTTTGTCGCCCGGTGTTGAAGTTTCTCCAAAGCAGATATGTCTGTCTGAAGATGAGGTCTCCATGCTTGGACACAATAATACTTAAAAGTCAAAGATTCGCTTGATTATTCCTAGGATTTCGTTAGCTTTTATTTTTTAACTGCAGCTCCCACTTGTTCTGCAACTTGATGCATTCATGTTGTGCAATGAATGATGGATTCTGACTCCAAGGTCTTTTTCTTAATTAATCTACTGCAAGGTAATGTTGATAATTTGGTAGTTATGACGTGGGACGTTATGCCTCACATACAAGGTCACGCATTTTTCGATAATAAAGAGCATTTACCAGTCTTCTACCATTTGTGGAGTTCCTGCAGATCTCTATGCAAGGCCTCAATATCATTTTCCCTCCCCACTTTACCATAAATCTTATTGTCATCTGCAAATTTTATAATGTAGTTTGTAATATTCTCGGTCACTGAGGTATATGACATACATCAATGTCATATATGTATGAGTTGGTGGCAGAATGGACCCTTGAGGTCCATTCACCACAGTTCTCCAGTCAGACGTTAAGGACGACTCTTGAAATTGAAATAAGTTTATTGAGGTAAAATACACACAAAGGGATGAGGTAGCTCAAGCTATTCTCACCCCGTTCAGTACATCGTGTTAATACATACATAGACACACATCACAAGCAATAAACGTATTAGGACGACTCTTAGGTTTTTTTTTGTTTTAACCACTGATTTATTCATTCTAGTGTCCTACCATTTATTTCACCCGCCTGTGGAATAAAGTCCTCATTCTTTAGAATAAGGCTTTACTAGTCTTTCATGTGGTACCTTTCATGTGGTACCTTTTTACCTGTGGTACCTTTCATGTGGTACCTTTTTACCTGTGGTACCTTTCATGTGGTACCTTTTTACCTGTGGTACCTTTCATGTGGTACCAGCAAAGTCCATGTATACTACATTTACCGGAAGTCCTTTGTCTGAGGAGCTGGTTACCGTTTCCAAGAATGTGAGCAGGTTTGTAAGGCAGCAGCCCGTCCTCTAAGCAAAGAACCCAAAGTCCATTCCATCCACCCGCCAAACCCCCTGTTTATAAATTAAAACATATTTACACACGACTCACAACTGATGACGTTCGAACACTTCCGGAACAAGTGCTTCACTAACGAATTTTGTTCGAACCACAACGCTATAAATGCTTCACCCACGCACTACAAATACAAATAATCGCCAACAGAACCTAAACACCTAACCTAACCTATGCCTATATATGCACAATATGATAATATATTATAATATTAATTTATATTTGAGAAAATTCGCGTTTTGAATGAAAGGAAGGAAATTATCAAGAGAAAGCGCCAAGTCATTACGACTATATAGCATTTGAAAGGGATCAGGATAAGGATTTGGGATGGGACGGGGGAAAGGAATGGTACCCAACCACTTGGATGGTCGGGAAACTGAACACCGACCAGCATGAAGCGAGACCGTCGCTCTACCGTTCAGCCCAAGTGGTTTGAATGACCAGCATGTAAAAAATTATGAATGCGTCTGTGGGGTCGACCGCTGGATGTAATGAACTAGTTCTGAGGACGGGTTGAAGGCAGGATCTATTTTTAACAAACCCATGTTTCGTTGATTATACAAGACTATTCACTGTGAGGTGGTGAATAATTCCCTCCCCTGGGAGGCTCTCCATGACGTTCGTGACTAAAGCATACTTGTTGGTTGGTCAGTAAGCTGTTGTTGCTTGCTTTAATAACCTTCCGTAAGTCCACTGGCGTAAGCTAACACCAAGCAAATACTCGAGTAAAGTTGTGTTGTGTATATATATATATATATATATATATATATATATATATATATATATATATATATATATATATATATATATATATATATATATATATATATGCAAACAAGCTTGAATGGGTCCCAAGCCAATATGCAACTGAAAACTCAACACCCCAGAAGGATTCGAACCCAGACAGCCAGGGGCACTATGCACCTTGGCGTCCCTGGTACCTTAACCACTAGACCACACTGACTGTACATAAATGTTGGTAGTCGTGAGACTATTTATTTAAGATCCGACAGCGCTCGGTGGTCAACTTGGGCATAGATAATGAACAAATCCACAAGGGCCATGACGAGGATTCGAACCTGCGTCCGAGAGCATCCCAGACGGTGCCTGGGATGCAAGGGACTTATGAGACTTATGAGATAAATATGGGTTCCCTGGCGCTCGAATTACTAGTCTTTAAACTGAATAAAGTGGTAACATTAGGGGTGTTAACTGGGCGCTACGAGCTTACTGTGTTAGAGCAGCTGGCATAGTGCTCCTGGCTGCCTGGGTTCGAACCCTTCTGGGGTGTGGTATATATATATATATATATATATATATATATATATATATATATATATATATATATATATATATATATATATATATGTACAAGGTGGGTCGGTATGAAGGCAGAGGACAACTTGTAAGGCTCAGTACGGAGAGGGAAAGACAGGGAGATGAGAGTAGAGATTTTGGGAAGTGTTGGAATAGGGAAGATAGGTAAGGAACGGTAGGGACTAGGAGGCAAAGAAAGGAATGAATAGGGTAAGGTGCACCGGAGTAGGCTTAGAATTGACACTCGTTGATCTACTGACGTCAGGGGCTATTCATGCCCGTGCCACCTCCTGGTTGGCTTGTGACGAGGCCTATATCGACTGACTAACCTCAATCCTGCTGGTTTGATCAGTACTTACTGAACAATGTACCGGGTACCACTACCAAATTGACCCATAATAATAATAATAATAATAATAATAATAATAATAATAATAATAATAATAATAATAATAATAATAATAATAACCTCATGCTGAGGACGTATGAGGTTGAACCTCCTGGAGGTGGTATTCTGTCTAGCACATACGGACTAGGCCGTAATGATGGAAGTACAGGTTACACACGATGTAGCTTCCTCGCCGCTCTCACGCCCCACCGCTCTCACGCCCCACCGCTCTCATGCCTCGCCGCTCTCGCACCTCGCCACTCACGCCTCGCCACTCTCACGCCTCGCCGCTCTCACGCCTCGCTGCTCTCACGCCTCGCCGCTCTCACGCCTCGCCGCTCTCACGCCTCGCCGCTCTCACGCCTCGCTGCTCTCACGCCTCGCCGCTCTCACGCCTCGCCGCTCTCACGCCTCGCTGCTCTCATGCCTCGCCGCTCTCACGCCTCGCCACTCTCACGCCTCGCCGCTCTCACGCCTCGCTGCTCTCACGCCTCGCCGCTGTCACGCCTCGCCGCTCTCACGCCTCGCCGCTCTCGCGCCTCGCCGCTCTCGCGCCTCGCCGCTCTCACGCCTCGCTGCTCTCACGCCTCGCCGCTGTCACGCCTCGCCGCTGTCACGCCTCGCCGCTCTCACGCCTCGCCACACTCACGCCTCGCCGCTCTCACGCCTCGCCACACTCACGCCTCGCCGCTCTCACGCCTCGCCACACTCACGCCTCGCCACACTTACGCCTCGCCGCTCTCACGCCTCGCCACACTCACGCCTCGCCACACTATCGCCTCGCCCCACTCACGCCTCGCCACACTCACGCTTCGCCGCTCTCACGCCTCGCCACACTCACGCCTCGCCACACTCACGTCTCGCCACACTATCGCCTCGCCATACTCACGCCTCGCCCCACTCACGCCTCGCCGCTCTTACGCCTCGCCACACTCACGCCTCGCCACACTCACGCCTCGCCACACTCACGCCTCGCCACACTAACGCCTCGCCACACTCACGCCTCGCCGCTCTCATGCCTCGCCGCTCTCACGCCTCGCCGCTCTCACGCCTCGCCACACTCACGCCTCGCCACACTCACGCCTCGCCACACTCACGCCTCGCCGCTCTTACGCTCCGCCACACTCACGCCTCGCCACACTCACGCCTCGCCACACTCACGCCTCGCCACACTATCGCCTCGCCCCACTCACGCCTCGCCACACTAACGCCTCGCCACACTCACGCCTCGCCGCTCTCATGCCTCGCCGCTCTCACGCCTCGCGGCTCTTACGCCCCGCCACACTCACGCCTCGGCACACTCACACCTCGCCACACTCACGCCTCGCCACACTCACGCCTCGCTGCTTTCACGCCTCGCTGCTCTCATGCCTCGCCGCTCTTACGCCCCGCCACACTCACGCCTCGGCACACTCACACCTCGCCACTCTCACGCCTCGCCACACTCACGCCTCTCCGCTCTCACATCTTTTTAAAATTCTTCCTGGCAATACTTTGTCACAAGTTTTAATAGATCTTTTGCAGCCATTTACAACCAGTCAATAAACAATATTTACAGTTGTTCACTAAATAGGGTTAAAATCTATTTCAAATCTTATTCCAAAAAAGTCTATATATTGCACAATTAAAAGACTATATTGCACAATTAAAAGACTATATTGCACAATTAAAATACAATTCAAAAACTCTATATTGCACAATTCAAACAAAAATTCTATTGGGTGTTTTATTATATTTTCAAGAGCATCAGATGTAAATATGTATTTAAAACAAGGTTTATGTTGAGTCTTCTACCTTGCTGTTAACAAACTGTATCTTTTTTTACTTCCAGATGAGGATGGATTTTCGCCTAGGGCTCACATTCCTTCGGACACCTTGAACGACGAACTTCTGGAAGATGAAGATATTTCCGTATCTAAAAAAGAGGTGACGGACTGGCTACATCACAACCCACACACCTTAGGCAAGAAGCATGAGATTGATAAATTGCTTGAAATACTTCGCTCTGATGAAGCAGATGATTATCTCAAAGGGATTCTGAAGGATCTGTTTCATGATCTGAGGAGGGAAATCATAGAGTCTGATGAATATGAGGGTGATAAGGATGATGAGGACCCTCATAACCTGAAGAATTTTGAAGCTACTACCGACTTGGGTGATGCTGACAACGATGCTGACTCGGACGAGGACTTGCTCAAACAACATGTGGCAGACATCAACTTTGAGTTAGACTGTCAAGAAGAACAGTGCGATGAAACCTTCGTCGACGACGCTTCTGATTTTCCAGCCAATGGTCAAGAAAAGTTACTGAGCAGAACCAAGAGATCTCCATCACGTGTACGATCCAGCTCCAGGTCAAGTTCCCGAGGGTCTAGCGGTGGCTGGCTAAGTAGGAGTTCTAGAAGAAGGGATTCGAGTAGTGGTTCCAGATGGGGATCGCGTACGAGTAGTAGTAGTAGTAGTAGGAACACTCCATCCAGCAGCTCCAGTGCATCCAAACCTTCTACTGGAACAAGTGGGAGCAGCAGTACTGGGTCATCAGGGTCATCGTACGGCTGGAACACTGGATCGTCTGGCGGAAGTTCGGCTTCAAAACCTAAGGTTGGTACAGGTGCCGGCGTCGCCGCAGGAGCCGGAGCCGCTACAGGCACTGCCAGTGGCTCTAGTTACCCGCTAGGCAATAAACCAGCAGGAGGGTACCCCACAGGTTCCCAGCCTTCTGGAGGATATCCAGGTGGTACTCAACCGGTTGGTGGCTATCCCTCAGGAACAAAGCCTGTTGGAGGGTATCCTACAGGAACTCAACCAGTTTCAGGATATCCAGGTGGTACTCAACCGGTTGATGGCTATCCCTCAGGAACAAAGCCTGTTGGAGGGTATCCTACAGGAACTCAGCCAGTTTCAGGATATCCAGGTGGTACTCAACCGGTTGGTGGCTATCCCTCAGGAACAAAGCCTGTTGGAGGGTATCCTACAGGAACTCAACCAGTTCCAGGATATCCAGGTGGTACTCAACCGGTTGGTGGCTATCCCTCAGGAACAAGACCCGCTGGAGGATATCCTACAGGAACTCAACCAGTTCCAGGATATCCAGGTGGTACTCAACCGGTTGGTGGCTATCCTTCAGGAACAAGACCCGCTGGAGGATATCCTACAGGAACTCAACCAGTTCCAGGATATCCTGGTGGAACTCATCCCGGTGGTTACCCTTCTGGAAATCAACCTTTTGGTAGTTACCCATCTGGAAATCAGCCTTTCGGTCGCTATCCCACTGGCAATCAACCTCATGGTTATCCTACTTATGGTCAACCGCACGCTGGTTATCCTGGCTCATATCAACCAGTCGGTGGATATCCTTCAGCGGTGGGCCGACCTGGTGGCTTTCCCTCGCCAGGAATGGTTGCCGGTGGCTTCGCTGCTGGAAGCATGGCGGGTAGGGGCTTCGGCGGATACCCAGTGGGCGGGTACCCCATGCCACAGAAGAGGAAGAAGAGCAAGAAAGACAAGGCGAAAGACGTCGTTAAGACGGTAGTGGCCGGCATCGTAGCCCACAAAGTTGCCAAAAAGAGCAAGTTCCTCGCTCCCGGGCATCTGTCAAGCTACGGCCACGGTTATGGAGGTCTGGGAGGCAAGATGGCTGCCGGCGGCCTGGCGGGCGCCGCTGGAGGAAAGGCTCTGAAAATCGGGAAGAAGCTTCTAGGAGCTTACGTCAAGATCCAGATAGCCAAATATGCTCTCAAGTTTGGTGCGGAAGTAGCCAAGGCCTACTTTTTGCATAAAATGGGCCTAGACCTGGACGAGTACATGATTGGGAAGTTCGTCCATCGCTACCACCAGTACAGGGTGAGAGGAGACTCCCGCTGGCGGTACTACCACCACCATGGCAGCAATAAACTGGACTCCACTCAGGACACTATCACACTCGGTAAGGTGCTACTCTACCACACTGTTTGCTTCCTTGGGTGGTCGCTGTGTTGTGTGTCGCTTGGTCCCTGTGCTGTGTTGTGTACTCGCCCACCAAGTTGTGCTAGCGGGGGTTGAGCCTTTGCTCTTTGTTCCCGACTCTCAACTGTCAAACAACTGGTGTAAGTTGATGTGGTCCCTGTGTTGCTCGATAGAGCCACAGGAACCACAACACAGCACATGGACCACATCAACTTACACCAGTTGTTTGACAGTTGAGTCGGGAACACTTGGGCTGGACGATAGAGCGACGGTCTCGCGTCATGCAGATCGGCGTTCAATCCCCGACCATCCAAGTGGTTGGGCACCAGTCCTTCCCCCCCCCGTCCCATCCTAAATCCTTATCCTGACCCCTTCCAAGTGCTATATAGTCGTAATGGCTTGGCGCTCTTCCCTGATAGTTTCCTCTCCATCCCTAGATAGAGCCATTATAACGACAATAACAACCAACTTGACATGAACACAAATATTCAAACACCCGAGCAAATATAGATACAAAAATAGTACCCATAATTTTGTAAACGAAGAACACAAACCACACAAGAGAGGCACATACACCCCCACTACCAACACCTAAACACACAAACCACACAAGAGAGGCACATACACCCCCACTACCAACACCTAAACACACAAACCACACAAGAGAGGCACATACACCCCCACTACCAACACCTAAACACACAAACCACACAAGAGAGGCACATACACCCCCACTACCAACACCTAAACACACAAACCACACAAGAGAGGCACATACACCCCCACTACCAACACCTAAACACACAAACCACACAAGAGAGGCACATACACCCCCACTACCAACACCTAAACACACAAAAAAGATACATTACACTACCAACCAAGAAACGCCCATTTAAAAGTGCGTAAAAGAGAAGCTTAATGTTAAGTGTGTGAAGTCAACGAGTCAATTACAGTCATTTATTTATTTATTTATATACAAGAAGGTACATTGGGTTTATGAGAGTACATAGCATTGATGTTTTTACATTCTTGTAAAGCCACTAACACGCATAGAGTTTCGGGCAGGTCTTTAATTTAACAAATAAATTTAAGTAGGTAATTTCTAGCAAAATTAAAATTTTTTAACAGGCACATTGTAAGAAAATATGACAAAGATTAGTAGGTATATTAAAGTAAAAATTTGAGGGGTTATTAACAGGTATATTGTAGCATAATTTGAGGATTATTTCAAGGTATAATGCAGTAAAATATGCGTTCAAAGTAACAACCATGATATAAGAGGATAGCAATGATTACAATGATAAAGTTGTATGGCTTAGGTATATATATTGCTGGGTTGGGTAGCACTAGATACAGTGCGAGTTTAAAGCACTAGGTAGGAAACTATGAAGATGAAATTACGTACTTTTTGGTTTTATTTTTGACTAAGGCAAAAGTTGGACAGCTTTTCAATTCATTAGGGAGTGAGTTCCATAGACTAGGTCCCTTTATTTGCATAGGGTGTTTACACAGATTAAGTTTGACTCTGGGGATATCAAAGAGAAATTTATTTCTGGTGTGGTGATTATGGGTTCTATTACATCTGTCCAGGGAGAGTTTCAGAACAGGGTTTGTATTCAAGAACAGGGTTTTGTAAATGGCACAAGAGAATGTGTGGAGTGAGTTTATGTTTAGCATGTTTAGGGATTTATACAGGGGGGGGGGGGGGGGCTGAGTGTTGTCTGAAAGCAGAGTTTGTTATTGTTCTGATACAGTAGCAGTTTTTGCTGAGTGATGATGGGCTTGAGGTAGTTTGCAGTGGATAAACCCCATGCACAGATACTATATGTAAGATAGGGATAGATTAGCGGATAGTATAGTGAGAGGAGAACAGAGTTTTGAACATAATATTTGATTTTAGAGAGTATATCAACCGTTTTTGAGATTTTCTTGGTTATGTGTTGTATGTGGGTGCTGAAGTTGAGTCTTGATAAGTATAGGCCACGGAACTTTCCATCATTTTTATTGCTGATGTTAACATTGTCTATCTGAAGCTGAACTGCATTTGTTGATTTGCTTCCAACTAAGATGTAGTAGGTCCTTTCTATGTTTAGTGTGAGTTTGTTGGTTGACATCCATAAGTGGACTTTTTTTTAATTCATTATTTACAACATTATTTAATATGTGTGGGTTGGGGTCTGAGTAGATGAGGGTAGTATCATCAGCAAACAATATAGGTTTCAGAATATTAGAGACATTAGGCAGATCATTAATGTATATAAGAAATTTGAGAGGTCCCAAGATGCTGCCCTGTGGCACCCCTTCGGTTATTGGTAGAGTGGGAGAGGTTATATCATCGATGGTTACACATTGGTGTCTGTCACTAAGATAGGATCGGATATAGTTCAGGGCAAGGCCACGGATTCCATAATGGTGGAGTTTAAGTAAGAGGTAATTATGGTTAACAGTATCTAAGGCCTTTCTCAGGTCAATGAAGAGTCCAATCGGAAACTCATTTTTATCAAGGGCTGAGTAGATTATATCAAGCAGAATAATAATTGCATCGTTGGTACTCTTTTGGGAGCGGAAGCCAAACTGACAGGGACTTAGTATGTTGAATTTTATGAGGAAGGAGTAGAGCTGTTTGTAAATATTTTTTTCAAATAGTTTTGATAATATAGGTAGATTTGATATTGATCTGTAATTATTTATGTCTGCCGAATTGTCTCCTTTATGAACTGTCATTACTTGTTTTTTAAGCATATCAGGGAAGGTAAATCACTCTAGAAATTTGTTGAACAGCAGAGCTATGGGTGGCGCAAGGGTATGGGAGCACATACTATAGATGTATTTCACTAATGTTCCTAGCTTTGGTTTTTAGTGAGTGTATGATGGACACAACATCTGTCGGGCTGACTGGTGAAAGGTGAAGAGAGTTTGGGTAGCTGCCTGAAAGATATGTGTTAACATGTGTCAGAGTCTGTGGGATTTTTCTGGCAAAGTTAGCACCAACAGATGAAAAGAAGCTATTAAATTCAGTTGCCGTTTCTAAATCAGTTGCAGGTGTATAATCATCCCTGGAGAGTTGTATCTGGTTATGTGAATGTTGTTTAGCTCCTAGGATGTTAGAGATGGCTATCCATGTGCTTTTCATGTTGCCTTTTGCTTCTTTGAATCTACTCTCATAATAGGAAAGTTTTGCTTTTCTTATTATACTGGTAAGCACTGACGAGTACCTCTTAACTACTTCCTTTCTAACTAGGCCAATCCTAAGTTTTTTTCATATTCATATTTCTTGTTGATTGCTTTGACTATACCACTTGTGAGCCACGGATTGTTTAATCTTTTGTCAGTTACTTGCTTGGTGAGGCGAGGACAATGAGTGTTGTAGAGGCTTAGAGTTTTGGAAAGGAAGAGGTTAGCTAATGAATTTATATCATGTGTATTATTGAATTCAGATTCCCAGTTTATATTGTGAAGTGCATTTGTGAGATTGCCTAAGTTTCACTGCGTAACCTGAAGGTAGGTAAGTTTCTTGTTAGCTGGTGGTGTTATGTCCATGCTAAGAGGAAGGTAGGATAGTGGTTAGTAGTTCTGTCAGTGATTATACCAGATGCAAGGGGAGCTGTTATGTTTGTCCATAAGTGATCCAAGGTAGTAGCGGATGTTTGAATGATTCGGGTGGGCTTGGTGATTGTGGGGATTAGCATACAGGAGTTCATGCTGTTTAGGAAATAGTTGACTTGAGTGCTATTTTGCTGACATTGTCAATATTGAAGTCAACTCCTAGAATGACGTGATTTTTGTTGAGATTGTTGTTAATGATAAGATTCCTTAGGTTATCTGAGAATGCAGCTATGTTAGTATTGGGAAATTTATAGATAGCTCCAACAGTCAAGGAGGATTTAAGGTATTTTATCGAGAACTGAGCAAAGGTATATTAACAGTAGTCATCTCTATCACAAATGACACTATTGCAGATGAAGGTATCTTGGTAATATATAGCTGTGCCACCTCCTTTTTTATTAGGCCTACAGTTGTGAATGGCTTTATAACCAGCTAAGTTGTAAAGTTGGGTATGGTCTTAACTTAGCCATGTTTCTGTTAAAATAATAAACGATAATTTAGTACCTAGTGCTCTGAGTAGTGCATTTATATCACCAAATGTTTACCAAGTGATCTGACATTTCGGTTGAAGACTGATAAGCAAGTGTTATTTTGGTGTTAAGTTTTTTTTGCAAGGTTTGCTGTGTAATACCTGCATTAGTGATGATCAATATGCTGGTTATTGTAGATTTGTAACAGCAGATTTAGTTCAGGGTCAATATCAGCTTGCATGTAGATGGAATGAAGTCAAGATACAATACGGTAAGCAATTACAGAACAGTAAAAATATTAAATCTGCTGTAAATATAAAATAACTATAGCAAAAAAAATGCTAATTACACATATAATGAAACAAGTAAAAGTAAAATAAAGATCACTGTAAATAGACAGAACGATACAGAAATCAAGTAAAAAAATAATGAATCAATAAAGATTGACAAGAATAATATTCAATAAGTTTATGGAATTAATGAAGACAGAACAGTTACAAGGTTAATCTTAATTAATTAATTCTGACAAATAATCTTAAAATAATATAATCTTAATGATAATTAACTATAATTAGCTTAGTTATGATCCTATAATTAATATGAACTTAAGAAAAATATGAACTCGATTAATTCCAATAAATGACTAATATAAATCAAATTACCATTCAAATTTAAAGATAACAGAGTAAAATATTACATACGAGTAAGACTTTACTAAGATACTGAGGTAGATGCTTACGTAAGAACAAGAAAACTTTACTGAGACGTTATTAACTTGTATGGATGAGAGAGCGTTATTTAACATAAGCATTTCATAACGCTTATGAAGCGTTAATTCAGCATTTCAGAGAGCATAATTCAGGAAACAGCTAACGTGTGTTTGTCGCGTTAGTACATTGAGGGTGTTCCTTGATGGTGTTCCTTGAAGGTGTTCCTTGAAGGTGTTCCTTGAAGGTGTTCCTTGATGGTGTTCCTTGAAGGTGTTCCTTGATGGTGTTCCTTGAACGTGTTCCTTGAAGGTGTTCCTTGATGGTGTTCCTTGAAGGTGTTCCTTGAAGGTGTTCCTTGAAGGTGTTCCTTGATGGTGTTCCTTGAACGTGTTCCTTGAAGGTGTTCCTTGATGGTGTTCCTTGAAGGTGTTCCTTGATGGTGTTCCTTGATGGTGTTCCTTGATGGTGTTCCTTGAAGGTGTTCCTTGAAGGTGTTCCTTGAAGGTGTTCCTTGATGGTGTTCCTTGAACGTGTTCCTTGAAGGTGTTCCTTGATGGTGTTCCTTGAAGGTGTTCCTTGATGGTGTTCCTTGATGGTGTTCCTTGATGGTGTTCCTTGAAGGTGTTCCTTGAAGGTGTTCCTTGATGGTGTTCCTTGAAGGTGTTCCTTGAAGGTGTTCCTTGAAGGTGTTCCTTGATGGTGTTCCTTGAAGGTGTTCCTTGAAGGTGTTCCTTGAAGGTGTTCCTTGATGGTGTTCCTTGAAGGTGTTCCTCGATGGTGTTCCTTGAAGGTGTTCCTTGAAGGTGTTCCTTGATGGTGTTCCTTGATGGTGTTCCTTGAACGTGTTCCTTGAAGGTGTTCCTTGATGGTGTTCCTTGAAGGTGTTCCTTGATGGTGTTCCTTGATGGTGTTCCTTGATGGTGTTCCTTGAAGGTGTTCCTTGAAGGTGTTCCTTGATGGTGTTCCTTGAAGGTGTTCCTTGAAGGTGTTCCTTGAAGGTATTCCTTGAAGGTGTTCCTTGATGGTGTTCCTTGAAGGTGTTCCTTGATGGTGTTCCTTGAAGGTGTTCCTTGATGGTGTTCCTTGAAGGTGTTCCTTGATGGTGTTCCTTGAAGGTGTTCCTTGATGGTGTTCCTTGAAGGTGTTCCTTGATGGTGTTCCTTGAAGGTGTTCCTTGAAGGTGTTCCTTGAAGGTGTTCCTTGATGGTGTTCCTTGAAGGTGTTCCTTGATGGTGTTCCTTGAAGGTGTTCCTTGGAGGTGTTCCTTGATGGTGTTCCTTGAAGGTGTTCCTTGGAGGTGTTCCTTGAAGGTGTTCCTTGATGGTGTTCCTTGAAGGTGTTCCTTGATGGTGTTCCTTGATGGTGTTCCTTGAAGGTGTTCCTTGAAGGTGTTCCTTGATGGTGTTCCTTGAAGGTGTTCCTTGATGGTATTCCTTGAAGGTGTTCCTTGGTGTTCCTTGATGGTGTTCCTTGAAGGTGTTCCTTGTTGGTGTTCCTTGAAGGTGTTCCTTGATGGTGTTCCTTGAAGGTGTTCCTTGATGGTGTTCCTTGAAGGTGTTCCTTGATGGTGTTCCTTGAAGGTGTTCCTTGATGGTGTTCCTTTAAGGTGTTCCTTGATGGTGTTCCTTGATGGTGTTCCTTGAAGGTGTTCCTTGAAGGTGTTCCTTGATGGTGTTCCTTGAAGGTGCTCCTTGATGGTGTTCCTTGATGGTGTTCCTTGAAGGTGTTCCTTGAAGGTGTTCCTTGATGGTGTTCCTTGATGGTGTTCCTTGAAGGTGTTCCTTGATGGTGTTCCTTGAAGGTGTTCCTTGATGGTGTTCCTTGAAGGTGTTCCTTGAAGGTGTTCCTTGAAGGTGTTCCTTGATGGTGTTCCTTGAAGGTGTTCCTTGAAGGTGTTCCTTGATCGTGTTCCTTGAAGGTGTTCCTTGAAGGTGTTCCTTGATGGTGTTCCTTGATGGTGTTCCTTGAAGGTGTTCCTTGATGGTGTTCCTTGAAGGTGTTCCTTGAAGGTGTTCCTTGATGGTGTTCCTTGAAGGTGTTCCTTGGTGTTCCTTGAAGGTGTTCCTTGATGGCGTTCCTTGATGGTGTTCCTTGAAGGTGTTCCTTGATGGTGTTCCTTGAAGGTGTTCCTTGAAGGTGTTCTTTGGTGTTCCTTGAAGGTGTTCCTTGATGGTGTTCCTTGAAGGTGTTCCTTGAAGGTGTTCCTTGAAGGTGTTCCTTGATGGTGTTCCTTGAAGGTGTTCCTTGAAGGTGTTCCTGGATGGTGTTCCTTGAAGGTGTTCCTTGATGGTGTTCCTTGATGGTGTTCCTTGAAAGTGTTCCTTGATGGTGTTCCTTGATGGTGTTCCTTGAAAGTGTTCCTTGATGGTGTTCCTTGATTTTGTTCCTTGATGGTGTTCCTTGATGGTGTTGGGTGTGCGTTCTCAATGGTGAGAATTGACCATCTTGTGAGATGATATTGAGAACGGGGTAAGGGGTATTTGGAGGTGCAGTGAGAGGGGGGGGGGGATAGGACGTGGGTGAAGGGGGGGGAGAGAGATGGGGCTGTAAGGGTGGATGGTGATGCGAGTACTTACCTATCAGAAGTTACCTATCACTGTGAAGAGGGAGCGTAAAGTCCACAGTAGCTCCTTATGCCCCTGGCAAGATAGCCTTGTGGCACCTGTTGCGCAATAATTTACTTATTCTCATGCCCCTTTGCTGAATCTGGCCTCAAAGTGGTAGACGGAGGTGGCTTCCACACCTTCTTTCAGTGAATTCCATTTGTCTACCTAGACAAATGGAATTCACGAGTATTTCCTTGGATTTCTTCGACTCACTACCGTTTCCAGCTCCTACTTGTGTCCTCTAGTCCTAGTTTCTGTCAATTTGAAGAGGCTGCATGTACTCACCTATTTGTGTCTGCAGGATCGAGCATTGGCTCTTGGATCCCGCCTTTCTAGCCACCGGTTGTTTAAACAATGACTTATGTCCGATTTCCTTATCATATCTAGTTTTAATACTATGAATAATGTTTGCTTCCACAACCAGTTCCTTTAGTTCATTCCACTTACTCTCCCGCTCAAAGAAAACTTTCTAACATCTCTATGACTCATCTGAGTTTCCAGCTTTTACCAATGTCCCCCCTTGTTCTGTTGATATTCAGTGTGAACATTTCGTTTGTTTCCACTCTGTCAATCCCCCCAAGTATTTTATATGTTGCTATCATATCTCCCTCTCCCTCCTTTTTTCTAGCATCTTCAGGTTCAGTTCCTTCAGTCACTCTTCATATCCCAACCCATGCAACTCCGGGACGAGCCTCGTCGCAAATTTCTGAACCTTTTCCAGTTTCCTTACGTGTTTCTTTATGTGGGGGCGCCATGATGGGGCTGCATACTCTAAGACTTGTCTCACGTAAGCAATGTAAAGTGCTCTAAATGCCTCCTTAATTAGGTTTCTGAATGACGTTCTAAATTTTGCCAGTGTAGAGTACGCTGCTGTCGTTATCCGATTTATATGTGCCTCAAGAGTAAGATTTGGTGTTACGTCCACGCCCAGGTCTCTTTTCTCGAATCGTCACAGGAAGGTAGTTTCCCTTCATTGTGTACTGACCCTTTGTTCTCCTGTTACCTAGTCCCATTTCCATAACTTTACATTTGCTCGTGTTGAACTCCAGTAGCCATTTCTCTTACCATCTTTGCAGCTTGTTCAAGTCCTCTTGGAGAATCCTACAATCCTCTTCTGTCACAACTCGTCTCATTAATTTTGCGTCATCCGCGAACATCGACATATAGGACTCGACTCCTGTAAACATGTCATTCACGTGTATTAGAAATAGAATTGGTCCCAGCACCGATCCTTGAGGTGCTCCACTCGTTACCGTTCGCCAGTCCGACCTCTCGCCCCCTGACTGTTACTCTCTGACTTCTGCCTGTTAGGTAATTCCTTACCCATGCTAGGGCCTTTCCGCCTATGTTATGACATGGTGTGTGACACATTAGGCCTAAGTTATGACATGGTGTGTGACACATTAGGCCTATGTTATGACATGGTGTGTGACACATTAGGCCTATGTTATGACATGGTGTGTGACACATTAGGCCTAAGTTATGACATGGTGTGTGACACATTAGGCCTATGTTATGACATGGTGTGACACATTAGGCCTAAGTTATGACATGGTGTGTGACACATTAGGCCTATGTTATGACATGGTGTGTGACACATTAGGCCTATGTTATGACATGGTGTGTGACACATTAGGCCTAAGTTATGACATGGTGTGTGACACATTAGGCCTATGTTATGACATGGTGTGACACATTAGGCCTAAGTTATGACATGGTGTGTGACACATTAGGCCTATGTTATGACATGGCATGTGACACATTAGGCCTAAGTATTGACATGGTGAGTGACACATTAGGCCTAAGTAATTACATGGTGTGTGACACATTAGGCCTAAGTAATGATATGGTGTGTGACACATTAGGCCTAAGTAATGACATGGTGTGTGACACATTAGGCCTAAGTTATGACATGGTGTGTGACACATTAGGCCTAAGTAATGACATGGCATGTGACACATTAGGCCTAAGTATTGACATGGTGAGTGACACATTAGGCCTAAGCTGTGTGTCAGTAAGATCACTTGCAAGGTGCCAGATGCATGGCTATCAACGTAGCTGGAAATGTTGTCAAGTCTCAGACGTAATATACACAAAGAAACGTATCACTCAGCGCTACGATGACCGTGCGGTCAACGTATTCACTACGACAATTTAGCTTACGAAATCCGCTTAAGACTTGCACTGTTGAGGCTTAATATGAGTACATGTGGATATTATGAGTTTAGTGAAGTAGTTGTGTGATTAGTACAAGGTCGCGTCATTGGAGCCAATCTGGCCCTTGTGTGCGCTCATCACCAACCACAGTCTCTGCCACACTACCACAGTGAGGGTCTCTGCCACACTCACAGTCTCTGCCACACTCACAGTCTCTGCCACACTCACGGCCTCTGCCACACTACCACAGTCTCGGTCTGTACCCCATGCAGTCCCTACCACACATACACACACACAGCCTACACAAACACCTCCCTACCACACCTACACACACACCTCCCTACCACACCTACACACACACACAGCCTACACAAACACCTCCCTACCACACCTACACACACACACAGTCTACACAAACACCTCCCTACCACACCTACACACACACACAGCCTACACAAACACCTCCCTACCACACCTACACACACACACACACACTTTCAGAAACCTGTGTAAGGAATCCTTCAGAACCTTATATACCACATATGTAAGACCAATCCTGGAGTATGCAGCCCCAGCATGGAGCCCGTATCTAGTCAAGCACAAGACGAAGCTGGAAAAAGTTCAGAGGTATGCCACTAGGCTAGTCCCAGAACTAAGAGACATGAGTTATGAGGACAGACTACGTGAACTGCACCTCACGTTGTTGGAAAACAGAAGAGCTAGGGGAGATATGATCACCACATACAAAATTCTCGGGGGAATTGACAGGGTACACAAGGATGCATTATTTAACACGAGGGGCACGCGCACAAGGGGACGTGGTTAGTAAATGGAATGCATTAGGAAGGCTGACTCCATACACAGTTTCAAATGTAGATATGACAGAACCCAGTAGGCTCAGGAATCTATATATCAGTTGATTGACGGTTGAGAGGCGGGACCAAAGAGCCAGAGCTCAACCCTCGCAAGCACAACTAGGTGAGTACAATTATGCGAGTACACACACACACGCGCGCGCGCTATCCACTCGCGACTGAGTGGATAGCGCTCTGGGGTCGTAGTCCTAAGGACCTGGGTTCGATTCCTGGACGAGAAGGAAGCAGATGGGCAGAGTTTCTTTCATCTTGATTCCTCTGTTCACCTAGCAGTAAATGGGTACCTGGGAGTTAGACGGCTGCTTCCTGTGTGTGTGTACTCACCTAGTTGTGCTTGCGGGGGTTGAGCTCTGCTCTTTCGGCCCGCCTCTCAACTGTCAATCAATCAACTGTTACTAACTACTAACTAATTATTTTTTTCGCATACACACATCCCCCAGAAAGTAGCCCGTAACAGCTGTCTAACTCCCAGGTACCTATTTACTGGTAGGTAACAGGGGCATCAGGGTGAAATAAACTCTGCCTCTTTGTTTCTGGCGGCCCGAGAATCGAACCCCGGTCCACATGACTACGTATCAAGCGTGCTGTCCATTCAGCCACCGGCCTCGATGGCTGTGTGTGTGTGTGTGTGTGTGTGTGTGTGTGTGTGTGTGTGTGTGTGTGTGTGTGTGTGTGTGTGTGTGTGTGTGTGTGTGTGTGTGTGTGTGGGTGGGGGGGTGGGTGGGTGGGTGGGGGGTGGGGGGTAGTAGTAGGCATCCGTCATCCCGCGGGGTTATGGGATTATGCCCCCGGGTGACATGGTTGGTGGCGCAGCGCCTGCTGTGGCTGTGCAGGCTAACCCGAGAATGACAGTCACTCGCCAAAGTTCGCCAGTCACAATCATTTTAATTTACAAAGACTCTGCCTTTGCTTTCTTTATTTTAGCCATTGTTTTATTCACTATTATACTTTACCGTTTATTCCATGTGCTTGCCATGTCCTTGCTAGTCTTTCACGCGGTACCTTACCGAAAACTTTAGAGACGTCCGTGTATACTGCGTCTGTTGGAAGTCCTTCGTCTGAATAGCTGCTTACCGTCTCCAAAAATGTGAGCAGTTTTGTAAGGTAGGATTTCTTTTTTAAACAAAACCATATTGTTCTGACTTTAGTAAATTGTGCAGTGAAGGATAGTGAATGATTCCCTCCCTCCCATATTAACATTATTTCCGTGTGCTTACAGAAGTGAACATAGGCTGATTGGTCGGTAGTTCACTAGTGAATTCTTTCTGCCTTTAAGAAGATAGTAGGGGGGATATTTGCATATTTCCATTCTAAAGGGGCTTTTCCCTAGTCCCGAGATTCTCTAAATAAAAGTTTCAGTGGTAGATACAGTTTATAGGCCAGTTCCTTTACGATTTTTAATTCCAGCCGCACCTGGGGCGTATGGTGTTTGCGTATGGTTTATGTATGGTGTTTGACTCCACCACTTCACTCCTTAATTCATTTTCCTTTTTCACTATCTTGAACTAAAGTTCAAGATAGTTAGTGTCAAGTAGAGTTTTTTCAATATCCTTATGACTCTACTAAATATGAATACTAAATGTTACAATCTCTCTAGCTTCCGCCCAACCACTTGAGCTGGGCGGTAGAGCGACGGTTTCGCTTCATGCAGGTCGGCGTTCAATCCACGAC